>NC_051154.1:9919546-9944307 GCF_013339745.2 Dermacentor silvarum | reverse complement strand
AATCAGTATAATGTTGGCGCTCTTCCAGCTTTCTGGTACACTTGAAGTCGTGAGGCATTGCGTATAAAGGGCCGCAAGCTTTTCAAGTATGATATCTCCTCCATCCTTGAATAAATCGACTGTTATTCCATCATCTCCAGCAGCTTTTCCCCTGGTCATGTCTTTCAAGGCCCTTCTAACTTCATCGTTAGTTATAGAAGGACCCTCTGTATCCTGTTCATCCCTACTTCGAATGAAAGTAGCTTGGCTGCTCTGGGATCTCTCCAGGTCAGTATAAAATTCTTCCGCTGCTTTTACTATATCATCGAAATTGCTGATGATATTATCCTTCTTTCTTTCAGTGCATACAGTTTGCCTTGTCCTAAGCCTAGCTTTCTTCTCACTGATTTCATGCTCCGTCCATATTTTACTGCTTCCTCAATCTTTTCCACTTTATAATTTCGGATATCCCTTACTTTCTTCTTGTTGATCACTTTCGACAGTTCAGCAATTCTATCTGATCTCTTGAGTTTGACACTTTCATGTTTTGCCGTTTCTTTATTAGGTCCTTTGTTCCTTGGGAGAGCTTACCTACTGGTTGCCTTAGTGCCTTACCTCCCACTTCGATTGCTCCTTCTGAGATGAGCCTGGTTACTGTTTCATTCATTACCTCTAAGTTGCCTTCATCTTCCTGTTCTAAAGCTGCATATTTGTTTGCGAGCACCAGCCTGAATTGGTCTACTTTTACCCTTACTGAGTCTAGATTGGCCTGTTTCTTCTTGATTAATTTTATTTTTTCTCTCTTCAAATTGAGAGAAATCCTAGACCTCACTAACCTACGGTCACTGCACTTTATCCGACATAACACTTCTACATCCTGCACAATGCTGGAATCGGCAGAGGATATGAAATCTACTTCATTTCTTGCGTCTCCATTAGGACTTTTCCAGATCTACTTCCTTTTGCTGCGCTTCCTGAAGAAGGTATTCATTATTCGAAGCTTATTGCTTTCCGCGAATTCTACCAACATCTTTCCTCTAGTGTTCCTAGAATCGATGCCGTAGTTTCCAATTGTTTGCTCACCAGCCTGCTTTTTCTCCACTTTTGCATTGAAGTCGCCCATTACTACAGTATAATGAGTTTGCACCTTCCTCATTGCTAAGTTCTACATCTTCATAAAACTGTTCTATTGCTTCATCATCGTGACTGGAGGTTGGGGCATAGGCTTGTACTGCCATCATTCTATGCCTCCTATTAAGCTTTATTATGACGACTGCTACCCTCTCATTATTGCTGTATAATTCATCAATGTTGCCCGCTATCTCCTTATGGAGTAGAAATCCTACCCCGAATTCTCTCTTATCCGGAAGACCTCTGTAGCAGAGGACGTGGCCGTTAGTTAGTATTATATAAACCTCACCAGTTCTAACCTCACTAAGGCCACTATTAGCCCAGGCAATACCTGATAATTCTTCAAATAGCCCTGCTAAACTAGCCTCACTCGATAGGGTGCGAGTGTTGAACGTTGCCAGGTTCAGTTTCCAGTGGCGGCCTGTCCGGACCCAGAGATTCTTAGCCCCCTCTGCCACGTCGCTGGTCTGACCGCCGCGTTGGTCAGGTGCTCTGCAGCCGCTGGGGACTCGAGGGCCATGGGTAAATTGTAGGACTCATGAGGGAGGTAGTGGCCGAATACTGCACCAGGGAGGCCAAATCCTGTTCTGTTGAGGGAGTGACTTTGTTAAGGCTTAGTGGGCCTTCCTAATTTGGTTGCGCCTTGACTAGTATAGCCCCACTAGCTCTCGGCGATATTTTTTTTTTTTTGCCGGTTCAGGCGCCACTCCATGACTGAAAATGTAGTGGACTGGAAAAAAAATTGAACAGAACACTACACGTCTATGCATATGGATAGATGGATGGAAACAACTTTATTAAAATCTGGCGAAGTTTAACGACCCGGGCTCAGGTCTCCCATGAGGGGACTTCGAGGCCTTGCCTCCTCGCCGCCTCCCGAGCCCGCTGGACTGCCCACTCTTGTGTCTTGAGGTTGCAGCTGCGCAGAGTGGCGGCCCACTTCGACGCAAGAGCCTCCGGAACTACTGCCCATTTTCGCTGCTATAACAGGACACTCCCAAAACATGTGTGAGAGTGCTGCTCTAGTTGCCTGACATAACTTGCAAAGAGCACTCGGGTATTGCGTGGGGAAAATGTGCCGCAATCGCACCGGACTGGGGAAGGTGTGTGTCTGCAGTTGTCGCCAGACGACTGCTTTCAGTTTGGGGTGAGGTGGGGGCAATATCCTCCTACCTAACTGGTAGTGCTTGGTGATATCATTATATTTGACTAAGAGTTCTCGCGTGTTTCGCACCAGGAGGTCCGAACTCGAAGAGGGTGTCTCAGACTCTGCGCGGCGGGTCAGTTCTCGCGCAGAGCGGTGTGCCACCTCATTCAAGTTAGGGGGGCCCTCGTCGGTGGGGGTGGCGACGTGCGCTGGGAACCACGTGATCGCAGTGCATTCGAAGTGCTGTCGACCAGCTTTTCCTAGCATCTGAAGAGCTTCGGAGGAAATGCGCCCCTGCGCGTAGTTACGAACTGCGGATTGTAAGTCGCTCAGAACTACCTCGCAGAGGAGGTCGGTAAGCGCAAGCGCAATCGCAACCTCTTCCGCTGTATCTGGGTATACCGTGCTGACACTACACGCGTGAGTAAGCTGGAAGTTAACGTCTATGACTACCGCGTGAAGCGGTGTTCTTGTGTGTACTCGCCGCGTCTACGAAGCGCGTAGTCGTCTTCCCACCAAAGGAACGCAGCAGTGCCTTGGCACGGGCCTGGCATCGGCCCCCGTTATGTTCGGGGTGCATGTTTCGAGGGATAGGGGCAATGATTCAGCGTGTCGCTGATGTCGGGTGGAATGGCCTGTTTCTGACCGTGTTGGACATGGTAATTGAAGCCGAGTTTCTGCAGGATGTACCGACCCGTGGCTGTCAGGGACATGCGTTCGAGTAGCGAGGCTCTTTGCGCATCCACGATTTCCTCAAGCGTGTTGTATACCCCCAGCTGTAGCAGATGAGAAGTGCTCGTGGACTCCGGTAGGCCAAGGGCGATCTTGTAAGTCTTGCGTATAAGGGTGTTGAGTTTCTCCCTTTCGGTGACATTCTAGTTGTGGAAGGCAGCCACATAAGTAATGTGACTGATTGCGAAGGAGTGTATGAGGCGCATGACGCTGTCCTCCTTCACGCCCATGTGCTTGTTTGTAGTGCGTTTGATCAGGCGGGTAGCCGCTGTAACCTTGCCTTCAATCTTGCGGAATGCTTCTGCGTTTGACCCGTTGACTGCTATATGCATGCCGAGGATGCGTATCTTCGGGACTCGGGGAATACAGGAGCCGTCTTGCGTATACAGGAGTATTTCCTCACACTGGCGCGATTCACCGGTAGGCTTGGGCCGGCGGCGCGGGCGGTAGAGGAGCAGCTCCGATTTGAGTGCAGATAGTCGGAGACCCGTGTCATGGAGGTAAGTTTCTATTGCAGAGACCGCTGCTTGTAAGGTGCCTTTTATCTGATCATCAATGCCCTTGTCGACAAACAGGGTGATGTCGTCTGCATACAAGGAGTGATGGAGGCCGTCAATCTCGTCAAGGCAGGGCGGGAGACCCAGCACCACGAAGTTGAAAAGGAGCGGGGATATGACCGACCCTTGAGGAGTGCCGGCGCTTCCGAGTGCATGTTCGTCGGATGTCATGCTGCCAGCCGCGAGGGTGACTGTATGGCACGACAGGAAGTCTCTGATGTAGTTGTAGCTGCGCTCGCCCATGATGAGCTTGTTAATTCGGTTCAGGATTGCTGCATGTGATACATTGCCGAATGTCTTTTGCAGATGCAGGCCAAGGATGGCCCGGGTGCCGCTAGTTGGGTCGTTGATGATCTGGTGGTAGAGCTGTAGCATAACGTCTTGAGTGGAGAGGTATGACCGGAAGCCCACCATAGTGGGTGGGTAGGCTCCAGTGTCCTCGGGGTGGCGGTTGATACGGGTGAGGAACGCATGCTCCATAACCTTGCCAACGCAGGATGTGAGGGAAATGGGCCGCAAGTGATCTAGGCTGGACGGCTTGCCTGGCTTCGGTATTAGGACTGCCTTAGAGCGTTTTCACGCCTCTGGGATGCGACCCACTCGCCAGCATTTGTTGACGTAAGTCGTAAGAGCGGTGATCGAGACATCATCGAGGTTTCGTAGAGTCTTGTTCGTAACCTTGTCGGGACCAGGTGCTGATTTGCCATTAAGGTCGTGGAGAGCTGCGCGGATCTCTGACTCATGAAATTCTTCATCGACCATCGCGTTTGGCTTGCCGGTGTTATCTCCGTGTTGGACATCGGTTCGTTGAGGGAAGTACTTGTCTAGCAGGCGTGTCACGATCTGTTGATCACTCGTGGTAGCCCGTTCCTTGTGCAAAAGGCGTTGCAGGTTGCCACGTTGAGCAGACTTGCCCTGCGTTTCCCCCAACAGGTGACGGAGGAGACGCCACGTGCTGCCATTGTGCAGCTGCCCGTCGACTGCGTTGCAGATGTCGTACAACTGCTGGCGCCTTAAGGTGAGGCAATGTTCTTCTAGCTGGCGATTGATCTGTGCGATCTTCTTACGGAGCTTTCGATTGTGCCGTTGCTTCTTCCATCTTGCGTATAGTGATGTCTTGGCTTCCCAGAGGTGGGCTAGTCGACTGTCGATCTTGTCAACGTGGACTTCGGGTGCGACCGTCGGTGTCGCCCGGTTCATGTCGCCATTGAGTGTCTCCATCCATGTCTTGATGGCATCGATGGTGTGCTCACCTCTCTGTTCCACTCGCTGCTTTCGGAACTTGTCCCAGTCTGTCCATTTGAATAGCTTAGGGGGAGGAGGTGTACCCGCCTGAGAAATTCGTGTTTGTATGACCATGTGGTCACTACCGAGATTTTCAAAGGTATTGCGCCACGTTGCTTCAGGCATGTTTCGGACCGCCGTCCGGTCCGGCGTCGTGTCTCGTGCCGTTGACGTGCCCGTGCGAGTCGGTGCCGTCGGATCGGTAATAACAGTTAGTTCTGCATCATGCAGGTCCTGCCACAAGCGTCGGCCTTTGGCTGTAGTGTAGCCATATCCCCAGGCCTCGTTCGGGGCGTTAAAGTCACCCCCCACCAGAAACGGGTGCGTGCCCGCCAAGGCGAGCGCCCCCCCCCCCCCCACTCCCCGAAACAGAGAGAGGAAACGACGCTACGAGTGAGCCGGATTACTGTACACGTTGAGGAGAAATACAATGTGTTTACGTGTCCTATTAGGAAGGAGCTCTACGAGCATGTGTTCCGCATGTGTACCGCATACGGTGTGTTCTTGTATTACGATCCCTTTCCGTATTAAAATTGCCAGTTCTCGATCAACGGGAATCGGCGAGGCGTGTACATTGTAACCTGGGAGCTTTGGTATGGTGCCTACTGTTTCCTTTATCATTATGACATCGGGCTTGGGTTGCGCGTGTCGGATGTATTGTTGCAGCAGTGGTTGTTTTTTCGTGAAGCCCCGACAGTTTCACTGCCACACCACGAGCTCGTTAGTTGGGCTGGCCATCGTGGTGCGGTACGTGTGCATTACCTGAGATAGGGCTAGTGTGAATGACTGTTGGTCCCATGGTGGACATCATTGGCGTGCCTTGGTGAACGCCTATGTGAGTCTCGATTCTGTCTATATAGGTTTCAACCCTGTCTGTGCGAGCAGTGAGGTTATTGACCGCAACGCCAATGTTGCGGATCGCGGTTTTGATTTCAGCGAGCAGCTTCCTCATTTCTTCTTGTTCTTTGCGCCAATCAATTACTGTGGATTCGAGCTTTTCGAGCTGTTGAGACTCGGAGCTAGCCGCAGCGCGTTTCCTTGCGGGCGGCGCCGCACTGTTGTTACCGTTCGTGACGGGAGTGGGGAATGAAGTTGGTTTAGGTATAGATAGCTGCGCCATCGACTGTTTAATCTCGCGGATTTCTTGGGTTAACTGTTGCACGACCGTGCGTAACTGCGCGTTTTCGCGCTGTACGGCTTCTAATGCCACATCTCTAGGGTCCCTCTTATTGCTAGGCTCCGAGGCAGTAGCTCCCTGAGCCCCACGTCTCAGCGAGCCCGTAACCGCATCTGCCCAGCTCACCTTGTCAGGTAGCTCCAGGTCCTGGCGGCCGGCTTGCTTCGGACGCCGCGAGCTTGAGCGACCACGGCTCTGTCCGGGGGTTTTGCTGCGTGCCCGGCTCCGGGACCGGCTCTGCTGGCGGGATCGAGTCCCCGCTGCCGAGCGAGACCGCGTCCGTTCTCGAGAGCGGGAGCGTGAAGCAGGTGGGAACTGTTCGTCGTAGTTCTGCTGCTGTAGCTGGAGGGCGGCCTCCGATGCTGCCTTCTGTCGGTCCCCGCGTCGTTTCATAATGAGATAGGGGGTCTTGAAGCGAGCCATGCAGGTCTTCTGAGCTGTGGTATGCGCTCCCCCGCAGAGGCGACACCTTGGCGTGCATTTGTAGTTGGGGTCTGGGTTCGAGGCTTCGCATCCTCTAAACACACGGTCTTGGGTGTTCGGACTGACGTTCATGTGATGGCCGACGCGTCCGCACTGGTGGCACACGTCGATCTGCTTTCTGTACAAGGTGCACCTGAGCATTGCACCCCCGTAGTATACCCAAGTTGGGACCCGGTCACCATCGAAGGCGATAATGACCGAAGTGGTCTTGCTGAGTCTTTTGGCCGCTAAGGCGGTCGGGTTCCTCTTGTTGACAATATTGAGGTGAATGGCCTTGACGTCTTCCTCGAGGGGAATATCTCGCACGACTCCCTTGACTGTATAGTCGGGCGCAGTCTCATAGGCCCGAATCTCGAACTTGTGCCCGTCGAGCTCAAAGCTGGCGAGTCGGCGGTACCGTTCTGCATTTGAAGAGTGAGGGGTACTCACAACGATGATGTTCTGCTGTATATTTGGGCAGTCAATGTCTTCCATGGCGTCTTGTGGAGATACGCTTGCTTCCCTATATAGGGCCGAAGCGAGGCGGACTACCCCGATTGTTGCAACGTTCAAGCCACCCCGTGGCCTGATAACAACTTTGTGGTGATCACGTGGAAGGGTGGGCATCTTCCCTGCCTTCAAAATTTGCTGCCTGTGTGTGCGCGGGCCCCGCTGCGCCTTGCTCGTGCCTCCAACGCCGGCTTGGGAGGCTGATGCAATGTTAGGGTTAGCGTGCTTGCCCCCACGAGAAAGTCGTTCCCGCCGGCCAATGGTGCACCATCCTGCTTCTTCGGAAATATCGGTAGGTGAGATATCAATTCCTTCCACTTGTACTTTTATGGCGGCTCGAGGAAAGTCGACGCGCAGCCGTAACTACGGTCCACGTAGCGGCCGGAGCACGCCTTAGCTTAGCTCGGCGGCGTAGCGACTTGGGAGAAAAGTCCAATAAAGCGGTGAAAAAGCAGTTCCCACCTTGAAGACGAATATCGGTAGAGTGCGGATAACTTGCTAGAGAGGATGGTGCAAAGTTACAGGGATATTTTGCAAAAACACTCCGAAATCATTTACGAAATACGGAGGCGACGTGAAGTGCTTCCTCTCCCTTCGGCTTCTTCTTCTTCCTCGTCTATGCCTACAACACCAAAATGTTCCAACTTAACTGCAGAATGACCCTAAATGATTGAGAGTTGAAATGTCATATGTTCGTACTCTACATCCGTTATTAACACACGTAATGGTGCCGATGAGAGCCACGTTGATTTCACGGAATGACTATCAGACTCGCTTTTATTTTGCGGTCAAAAACTCTTGCGTGCGACTCACGCATTAAAGAAACAAAAAAGAAAAAAAAACTTCCGCAAATTACGCGTTCAAGACTACAAGAAGATTCGCGCTTATGTATAAGTACTTCCGCGCACTAAATGAAACTCAAATGCAGCCGTCTTCTAAATACACGTGCGAGACACGCACCGCCTTAGACATACCCTTCCATAATACGTCGAAGAGAAATCTGTAGAGTATGCCATTACTAAAAGCGATCCGCGCAGCCCGTTTCTAAGGCCAGGTACTCTCTACGTTAGTGCGGGAACAACCATTCAGCGATTTCTAAAATCAGCTAAAGTAGTCTGCAGAATAACCAGTATCTAACCTGGTGCAGCTTTATTTTCAGAAATCGCAAAATCCGAAAATAATGTCTTAGTTTAACGGAAGCTCACGTGAACTATCCACATAGCGAAGAAAAAAAAAAACACTGACGCTCTCCTTTCTCGAGCGTTCTGCTGTCACGTTTTCCCGAAAGCAAACATCAAATTAACTTGAACATTTATCTGCCTCTACCACGATCAGAAGAGACCAATACTGCCCTCTTCCTGACAGAACGTTCCTAAAATTAAAAATTGTTCCAAAGTATCCTCAGAGAAAAGAATAATAATGAATGCAACTTACCAAACGTGCGTCGAAAGAAAAGCACAACTGTCAAACTAAACGCGACTTGTCACGAACTCGCGCAGAAGCGTCCCTCATCAACTGGCGCAACTTGCGCGTGACCTTACAAACTATATGCCGTTGAAGGGCGCTATAAGAATGAATATCGGCTTTAACCGCTGATACAAAGTGGTGGCCGCCACAATAGTAAAGCAGAAGTTTCCAGGTTTGTTTTAGGCGGAAGACGTTGTGTTGCTTGCTAACAGGCAAATTGATGTGCAACAACTGGCTAACGTTTGTGGACAGGAAGTTGAGAATTTAGGACTGAAATTTAGCGTTAAAAAATCAGGTTTTATGGTATTCAATGAAGGCAGTGAACAGGCAGTGTCAATACAGGGCCAGGAAATATACCGGGTTAAAGAATGCAATTACCTTGGTGTATTATAAACGAAGGCAATAGACATATGAAAACAGGAAAAATGCAAGAATAACAAAGGGGAAGAGAAGCGTGTCCATAATGAAACACAGAGGACTATGAGGATACAATAGGTATGAGGTGCTCCGGAGTATGTGGAAAGGCGTGATGGTTCCAGGAATTACATCTGGAAATACGGTTGCTTGCCTGATGTCAGGGGTACAATCAGGACTCGATGACAACCAGAGGTCAGTGGCACACCTCGCATTGGGCGCTCACGGGAAGACTACTAAAGAAGCTGTGCAGGGTGATATGGGAGGAACAAGTTTTGAAGTGAGGGAAACTCAGAGTAAAGTTGGTTTCAAAGAATGACTGTGGAATATGAAAGAAAGTAAATGGGTAGCAAGAGTGTTCAAGTGTTTGTACCGGAAGAATATTGACTCAAAGTGGAGGAAAAGAGCTAGCAAGCTCACCAGCAATTATGCGACCGGTATAGTAGGCAACATGTCAACAAAGAACGCCAAACGCAATGTCAGAGAGGCTGAGGCAGTCTCCTGAGTGGCGGCAATGAAAAAAAAAAAACTGCTATGAGCCACCACCTTAGAGATAAAAACGAAATGCGGAAAGAAACAATTTATGATAGCTCAAAGGGAAGCTATTTGCTTTTCGAAGCGAGATCAAGATGCCTGAGAACGCATAGCTATAAAACGACGTACACCAAGAAAGAAGAAGTATGTGCTTGCTGCGGTAAAGCTAGGGAAACGATGAAACATGTTTTATTAGGATCTGAAGATATCTGCCAAGGTGTCGGTTTAGACTCCTCTGGCCTCGTTGAAGCCCTTGGGTTCAGGGATAGCCGGGGGAAAGTAAACATGTCCACAATAGAGATAAGCAAAAGGCGATTGAAGCTTTGGGGGCAGAAAAGTAGGGAGGCAACCAACAACGGTGGCGTACAAGAACAAAGTTCCCAATAGTGGTTCAGAAAGGTTGATGATGGGAATTCTTTGTGTTTTTATATAACCAAAGAGAGGTAGGACATTAGGCAAAATAAGAAAAACAGCAGGGTGGCTCAACCCACCACCCCTTTTAAAAGGGGACGCCCCTAGTGTGCGTCCGTCCGTCCATCCATCCGTCCATCCGTCCGTCCGTCCGTCCGTCCGTCCGTCCGTCCGTCCGTCCATCCATCCATCCATCCATCCATCCATCCATCCATCCATCCATCCATCCATCCATCCATCCATCCAACACCCATCAATCAATCAAACCAATCAGGTGGTAGCACGTGTGCTCATCATATTCAAGTTTCTTTTGGTAACTTTTTATGCCTGTCCTAGCTGCATAAACACTAAATTTACGTACAAAGAAAGCAATAAAGAACGGCCGCATGCTCATAATTTGAATGCCTTGGAAAATTCCTTATGCACATTCGAATTCATGTTCGTGACCGTATAAGCTAACATGGCACGATAGTGCGCAAGATTATGCCTTCTTTTGTCAGCAGTCGTAAGTTTCCTACTTTATTGCATTTCTGGCTGTCATTTAGCTGCAGGCATTCTGTAATGTTGTACGAGACGGCAGCAATCAGAAATACAGGCATAAATTTTCTGAAAAGCATAGCTTCTCACAAGAAAACTAGGCCCTCGCATTCGTGTTTGTGACCGATTGGTAACATGGCGTGTTAGTGGTTATAACGTTCGGACTTTTTCTCGAATGTTCCAATTTGGCTAACACTTCTCTGAATCAGGGCAGTCCAGCTTTTTTTTTTTTTTAATACGTTCAGCATTCTCCGGGAGCTTACCCCAATTTCGCCAGACGGTCTAACGGTTTTCGTGCGCCGACCCCGAATAAAGCTCAGTATGGCACAGTCTAAACACACCCGTACGCATAAGACAGCCTGCACTGCTTCCAGCCCCACTTCCTCAAGGACCAGTTCGGAACCCTGTGCACACTAAATGAATCCATCCATCACACCCCACCTTAAAACCCATAACATCACGCAAAACACAGTGCACCATAGCGGCACGACGAAGCACCTCTGAAGCTAAGCTAAACGCATTCTTCGATGGCAACCATAATTGGTTCTTGCGCCTGAGTTTGCTACAAACGGCTATCGGTACGCGTTCAGCGCACACCTAGTCACAGTGACGAGCATAGATTGGTACTATAATATGGTGCGATGCTACCAAACGGTGACATTACCAATTTCTCGTTTCTTTCTTAAATACACCAATTCAATCTTGCACAATGGTTTAGAACTGGTTTAGTAAGCGCAATGAGCCAGCAATAAGTTTTTTCAGTTATTTTCTCAATATAGGGCACAATAAGGGTTAAAATGCCTAATTAGCTGGGATTTCCAATTGGAAACTAAAATTGTAACTTACGGACTCAAATAATAAAACGTTTTCTGAGAGGCGGTGACATACCTTGGGCAGCTTGAAGCGACTGTTGAAATGTCAGTTGATGGTATCATTCTATTGCTTGACGTTCATTTTGCGTTCGCTTCTCAGCCGTTGTGCTGGTCTTACCATCTTAGCGGTCAAACGTCAATGCTGCCGTCTTATTCATCCCATTCAAAAAGCATGCCCTCAATTTATGTAATCGACAGTGTTCAGAAATAAAATTTAGTTGAGACTCAATGTTTCTTTAGCCTAATTTGTCTCTCGCTTGTAACATTGCATTGGTCAGTTCCTGTGCAGGTAAATCAAAAGTACTGCATAACCTCTCGGGATTTTAGCGAGAATCTACAATTGCATGACCAGGTGAACGTTTTTCCAATTTCAAGTGGCTACTTTGTTTGCAGCTGACCATAATTTATTTCTCTTTGTTCCAAATGGTAGATCTAAAAATCGATGACAATTATTCTTGAATGACTTAAATTTCTGTACTACATTTAATCTCCCGCTCTCTTTGTTTACTTTTCTGACGAAATGCAGTCTATGTCTGTTTAAGCAGCATTCAAATCGTGCAGACTGAAAAAAAATAGAGGATCGTCACCATTTCTTAACAGACCTTACGAGGGTTTGGAAAAAGAGCAGGCATGTTGTTCAACGCAACCATGGTGACAACCTCGCTATTAACGGCGTGATCGCGCGTGCGCAGTTCCATGTTGACACGCAGACCTGATCTTTCGTCGCTGTCAGATCCACCAGTGACTGGTTAGACAGCACCTGAGAGCTCCAAATTCAAGTGGGCGCGTTTGCGATTCCTTAAAAATCAGTGGCGTCGTTGCATCAATTTAGGGTGGTTGAAAAAGATGGGCGAAGCAGTCAGTTTTTCACGACTGCAAGTAATTCTACTCAGACGTTTATTCTAACTCTCGCTTAACCACGCACACGTTCGCAAACACTGAACACCGCGATTAGCCTCGTGTGGGCCCCTCTGCTGCACACTATCTGAGCTACGCCGCTGCTGTTTTTATTTATTTAAATGCACGACGGCAGTCAGGGTCCCCCCGCGAAGCACCGCATCTGGTGCAGAGCGCGCGCAGCGTTCCAGCCGCCCTCGGGCGCAGCCAACCGACCGAGCCGCGGCCATCGACCGCTCGGGGCACAATCGACGCTCGGCGGCACCCATTGTGCTTGCTCGGGCGCGCGCGCCGCGAGAGCGCGTGCGTAATGTCTTTTCCCACAATACAAGCTCCACCAATGAGGTTGCCTCACAACCGCTGCTCTACCTCCGGCATCGGAAAACGCGTACGCACAAAGAAGAGTGACTCCATGCATAGTAGTGACAAAAAAAAAAAAAAGGGTGCCCCACACGATCTGTGCGATTGAACGTGTTTCTCCATAACTGGCACAGGTCGCCTCGAGCAAATTGTGTATGTTAGCTGTATTATACACTCCGGGTAAGTGCAAGAAAAATTTAAAGCTTTTTTTTTCTACTTCCTTGATGGCAACTTTACATTCCTATATAGTTACCTAATCGCTTATTCTTTGAGCTATTCGTAAGTCCGCAAGCAAGCAAAACAGTTGGAGATGCTGGGAATATAAAGTGTACAAGCAACGACACTTGTTACACAAAGACAATTAAGAAAATAGGGACAGAAAAATCAAGAATCTTAGTTTTGCTCGCCTGCACCTGTACTACTGAATGGACCGTGTTAATATTCGAAGTTATTGCGATGACGCAGGCAACGACGTGGACAATATCGTGCAACCAGTCGGCAACAAAGCATAGCCGGGTCATCGCAATGCGTTGCGTGCCGCGGAATCGTACCAGCCAATCTTTATCGGTGATCTCAGGTAGGTCGGGAACGCCCCGAAGGAGCGAGTCGAATGTGTCTTATGAAAACGGCAATTTGGGGAGAACGGTTTGGTCGTTTCTAGACGCGCCGTTAAAGGAGTTTGAATGTGCTGCGTTGAGTGCAATTGACGAAAGGACACATCAGCAAGGACGACGGAGCCCCAACTACTATTGTTACTGAAACGTTGCCTGCATATGGGCTGCATTCTAGAGAGCATGTGCAAATGCCTAGATTACAACGTTTAATAACGAAAACAAGGAAACGAAATAAAAACCGGGAAAAATTATGCGCATGTGATCGATGACAAAACTACGGATACAACGCGTGATTAGCCCTTGTAGAATTGCTTGGTTCCTGTTCCACATCGCAATTCTTGCAAGCTATCTCGGGTCGCGTGAGCAAGATAGGAGGTGCGCTTACACATAAATTGTTTTCTGAGCATAAAGGAGGAAAATGATAGGCGTTCCGCAAAGGGCAGATGGCAGCGCAAAACAAGACATTGGGTGCCTGGATGAGTACCGCGTATCTGTCATGTAGGAACTTCATAATTGCATACCAGTCGGCAAAATCTGAGAAAAACGCGAGCGGCAGTGGCGCTGAGATCGCTTCCAACCTATCTTTTCCAGTAGCCATTTTGCGGTGATAGAAAAAGCGTCTATTTACAGGGCACAGGGAGACGACCACTGCAAGGCTATTCCTTCCCTAACAAAAGTTCTAATAAAAAGAACTAATGAGGTTATTGACAGCTAATGACATATCCGTCTCATAAGTTTCTATAGGGAGAACGAACAGTCGATTTTTGTTTGGACTGACTCAGTAAAAAACGTTAACTTCGAATTGGTTTCTTGAACCGAATCACACCTGGTTGGCCAACATATAAACACGTTTGAGGCTTGCACTACTCACTGTTTTGGAGAACACAAATGTTAGCTTACTCATACAAAAGCACACAGTGACTATTTTACTGACATACCCACCATTTCACAATATCCAATCTCTGTTACATGCTATTAAGAAAGCAAAATTTGAGTGACGAAGTAGTGCCTGTGGTTCAAGACACATACGTACATACTGGCACATTTTCTAGGTTAAAGAAAAGGCAATCTGCTGCATTGTACTAATCCCACCAAACTCAAAAAATGTCCTATATGAGGACTCGCGTTATAAGTGTGGTGTTATTATTATTATTGTTATTATTATTAGTTTGAACCCTGGCGCTCTTTGGCCACATCTGGTCTTTGCGCCAATTAACCACGCTAATCATCATTAGTTTGAAACTGTGTTGGTCTTTCCCTGCTTTCTGTTAGTGCTAAGAACATCTTAATAGATCAACAGCATGGCTCTGTATCAGGGCGCTCCACAACAACGAACTTGGTCACATTTATGACCCATGGTTCCAGTGTAGTGCATAGTAGGGGCTAAGTAGAAGCTCTTTTACCTAGGTAAAGCATTTGGCGTAGTCTGCCATGAGCTCCCCATTAAAGAACTCACGCAAATGGACATACCTTCTTCCATGACTGCCCTGGTGTCTGCTTTTCCTGGTATTTCCCCCTGGCATCTGACTGCCCTGGTAGGCTGCGTTTTCTGCATGGCCTTGTTGCATGAGTCTGTGCCCCAAGGCTTGACTTCAAAACACATGTAGTGCTGCCTGCATTGACATATTTCAGAGTTCATTACCGGTGTTTCCGTATATGTGTAGATAATCATGTTCTATAGTTGGCTCCCTTTTAGACCCACCTCCTTGCCTCCTTTTTTCCCTATTTGCTTCTCCACCGCACATTGTTTTGTCTAGCACATTTGTCTTTTCTGTACATTGTGTCTTTTGAAAGCGCACCAGTACAAAGGCTCAGCAGCCTCTTCCTGGGTTCTATAAAATTATCTTATTGATTATTATTATTATTATTATTATTATTATTATTATTATTATTATTATTATTATTATTATTATTATTGTATTATTATTGATACCCTATTTCGTTGCGTAGCGGTAGTTGCAGGTACTTCTGGAATAGCAATTTTAACGCGGTAGCGTTGAGGGCCCCGTGTCGCAGAAAATCCGGCGTCGGCAACCGGCGTGGGATCGGGGGTGGCGGAGAAAGTCATCCAACCACATCGACAGCGCAGGCCCTCCACTTGGTGCAAGGTTTTGGTGAACAAAAATTTAATATCTCACAGTGAAATCCGCCAGAAAAATGGTAAAGTACGACTTTACCATTCGGCGTCGGATTCGCCGTCGGATTGTAATTTCAATATATGAGAAAACTTAATTCTGCTACGAGGAAACTCAAACACAAACCCCTTTTCCAGCATTTCTACCAGACCTGCGCGCGTCGGAGCAATAGCAAACAATTAATAAACTAATAAAAAAGGTGCTAGGGCCTTCACATTTTAACAAAATACCACTCATATTGCCCTTGGAAAAACGTCTTTCCAGCAATGCATTTCAGTTTAAAAGTGAAGCCGACTTTAAGGGGATCGGTGTAAGCTTGGTCTTGTAAGCTGGCTTTCCCACGTTCAGTGCTGCAGTGAATGAAGCCTACTTACCATATGCGAACGATGCGATGCAAACGGGTCCGGATAACGCTGTCGCGTTCTACTCTTAAAGGCGAAGCTTAAGCGTCTTTCAAATAGTGGTCATCGGCGTGGCACGGAAAGAGATTTACGAACAACTGAATTGTGCATACCTCATTGCACAAGAATGCTTATGGCTAATCTCTCAGAAAATATTACATTCGAGAAAATTTAACAACCTTGGCCAGGAAAAAGAAACGTTTTGTTTGCTTCGAACTAACGTACTGTAAATGCGTTTTTATGGAAAAAGCTTATTTATTTTTATGTATGCGATTACAACTGTGTTCTGATTGCTGCTACATCTATTAATTTATAGTGTTTAAACAACTACGTATTTATTTACAGTGTTTAGCCAAATACGTATGTATATGTTTTGTGTGTAAAGAGTGCACGCACGTGTCTTTTATCTTCCCTGCTGTCGGGCAATGCCACACAATCCATGGTAGGCTTCGGTAGATGCGGCCGAATAATTATGTGTACAACTGAAGAATGAATAAATAACAATAATAAATTTTATCAAAGCACCCAGGAACAACCTGGTGGTCTTGGTACTGGGGCACGTGAGAAATGGTACGACATGCATAAACAGATACATCAACATCAATAAACAGGAGCAAAACGCGCACATACCACACAAATGCAGTTTACAATTTGAAACACATATAACACAGTACAACACAACATAACATAGCATTACACAACAAAATATAACAGATAACATAGAGAAAAAGCATTGACCAAGATTTCTGGAAGTCTGGACACCAAGCACATGGTACCGTTCACATGGAATAAATCATTTACACTAACAAACAAGAATAAAGAGTACATATGTCACCGGTCCACCACACAACATGCAAAAATAACACCGTCATTGCTGGAAATAGGTCATGAAATAGATCCGAGTGGTGCCCGGAAGAGGGGCAAATGTCCGTGGAACATGTCAATTTTGTGCGAGTGTTCGTTGCAGGCTTGCAGATTCCTGGCCAAGGGATTCTTCGAGGAGCCAGAAGTAGATTGTACATGCAGAGGTCTAGACACCCTAGGTATTTTTTGCGGAATTCCAATACTAACGTTATCCAACATTTCTGTAAAATAAATGGGACCATTTAAGAGCTTGAATAAGAAAGTTAAGTCAGCTTTCGTTGGTCTGTGGTCCAGGTCTTCTAGACCGAGCAAGGACTGACAGTGAGGCCGTTGATAACGGCCGATCTGCTTGGAGCACCGATATCGATGTATTTCATTTACAACATACTGTGGTCGAAAGTCCAAGCAGGGGGGCGTAACAAAAGCAGTTGGCAAAAGAAATTCAAAGAACACGAACTATGGAACAAAAAACATAGTGAAACGGTAGAACACAATATAATGTATAATTATAGCCAAAAGTCAACAGGATAGAGCAAAAGTGCAAAACAAACCCAAACAAATACGCAATAGATAGCAAATAGGCAATAATAACACCACAGTTTTTACCGTGCGGGCACAAAGAGAAAGATACACTGCTCTCAAAGTAAGGATTATCTCCGTCACAAAATACTTCCAGCGGTAATGCACTCCATTCATTTATGGTCCAAAGAACAAAAGAATGCAATTAACCCATGGCCCTCAATCCCCAGCAGCTGCTGAGCACCTGACCAAGGCAGTGGTCAGACCTGCTACGCGGCAGAGGGTGCTCAGAATCTCGGGGTCCGGACAGGCCGACACTGCAAACTGAACCTGTCAACGTTCAACACGCGCACCCTATCGAGTGAGGCTAGCTTAAAAGGGTTATTTGAAAAATTATCAGGTATTGCCTGGGATATTATTGGCCTTAGTGAGGTTAGAAGAACTGGTGAGGCTTATACAGTACTGACTAACGGCCACGTCCTCTGCTACAGAGGTCTTCCGGATAAGAGAGAATTCGGGGTAGGATTTCCAGTCCATAAAGACATAGCGGGCAACATTGATGAATTTTACAGCTTTTATGAGAGGGTAGCTGTCGTCGTAATAAAGCTCAATAGGAGGTATAGAATGAAGGTTGTACAAACCCACGCCCCAACCTACAGTCACGATGATGAAGAAATAGAACAGTTTTATGAAGATGTTGAACTTAGCAATGAGGAAGGTGCAAACTCAGTATAATGTAGGCATGGGCGACTTCAGTGCAAAAGTGGGAAAAAGGCAGGCTGGTGAGCAAACAATTGGAAACTACGGCATCGATTCTGGGAACACTAGAGGAGAGATGTTGGTAGAATTCGCGGCAAGAAATAGGCTCCGAATAATGAATACCTTCTTCGGGAAGCGCAGCAACATTGAGTGGACCTGGAAAAAGCCCTAATGGAAAAACAAGGAATGAAATAGATTTCATACTCTCTGCCGATCCCAGCATAGTGCAGGATGTAGAAATGTTAGGTAGGGTAAAGTGCAGTATCCATAGGTTAGTAAAGTCTAGGATTTCTCTCAATTTGAAGAGAGAAAGGAGCAAAATTAGTCAGTAAGAAACAGACCAACCTAGACGTAGTAAAGGTTAAAGCAGACCAAGGGCGCTATAACGTAAAATGATTCCAAATTGTTTTGATTCCAATTTCTGCAACCAGCCTCCCCGATTGGTCAAAAGATTTTCGGGCCATTCCCAACTTCACCTGTCTGTCACGTGACGTCACGAAAACCGCGATAGCTCCCCATCTGATATAACGTGTACACACTGATTATGCATGGTTAAACCGCACAAAATAAAAATAATCATTCCTGATTCAACGCCTTTTCACCATTAGCCCTCTGCTATTGGTCCAATGTTTGCTGGCTACGCCCACTTCGCCTGTCTGTCATGCTACCTCACAAAACCGCGAAAACTCACCACGTCAAAGTAACGTGTACGCGAAAAAAAAATGCATTGATATGCAGAACAAAACTGAAATTTTTCTGAATAGCCACAGACTGCCCCGCTCCGAAAGGAATAGAAGATGGCTGCCCGCCGATCGCTCAGGCACTCGCTACTCGCACCTGCCGGTGAGCATGTATTTATCTGTTCATGATAAACCTTTCTGCGTGGCAGTAAAACGTTATCGAGCCCTTTCGGCATGCATACAACATCGCTCTGCCAAATCTTCCTTGCTGAGGATCCGTTTTAGCGGCATTCTTGATGATGATGATGATGATGATGATGATTTATTGGCATCTCCTTTGAAACGGGGTGGCGACAAATAGTCACCTAGCCTGCTTGATTTAATCAGGTATACTACACATGTTCTTTATCTCGCATTTTTGTATACCTTTTTCAAAAATTTAGCTTGTACCGCTGCCTATGATTTTAAGAGATCAGGTCGTATCCATCTTTTCCCTGCTTTTTTTCCACCAGTAATCTAATCGTCTCTTGCTGATCTCTACGGCTGATCTGTTTATGTTTCCTTCCACTTTAAACCCAAGCGCTTCTGGGAGTTGCACGTTACCTACGGTTCTCGCTGGGTGGATCCCGTCGCATTCCATTAGGATGTGCTGAGTGGTCTCTGGATCTTTACTGCAGCATACACATGTCTCATCTAGTTCCGAATATTTGTTCCGATATGTTTTCGTCCTTAGGCAACCTGCTCGAGCCTCAAATACCAAGGCACTGCCCTTTGTGTTATCGTACAGATTTTCCCTTCTAATTTCTTTCTTCTCATTCTTGTAAATCTCCATTTTCCTTTTCGTTTCCATTCTTTGCATCCAATTCACGGTCTCTATTTCTCTCACTTTCTTTCTGATGACCCCTGGTTGTCTATTTACAGTTTCGATTATCCTGTACTTGGTTGCCAACTTCCTTGACCTCTTCCTCCATTCTGTGTCCACGCTTTTCATGTAGAGATACTTGTGCACTTTAGCCGCCCATTTATTTTCATCCATGTTCCTGAGCCTTTCTTCAAAACTAATTTTGCTTTGTGCTTCTCTGACTTCAAAAGAGGCCCAACTCATGTCTCCATGCACTGCCTCATTTGTCGTATTACCGTGTGCTCCCAAAGCCAACCGGCCTACTGATCTTTGGTTAACTTCTAAACCCGCCAATATATCCGATTTTAAGCATATAATGGCATTTGCGAATGTTAGCGCTGGCACCATTACTCCTTTCTGCAGATTCCACGCACCACCTCATACTTATTGTGGCCCCACAGTGCTCTGTGTTTCATTAATGCTGCATTCCGCTTCCCCTTTATTTTCAGATTATCTTGGTGGTTGCTTGAGTAATTCTTTCCTTCGTTTATGTGTACGCCGAGGTACTTATATTGCTTCACTATGGGTATTACTTGCTGTTGAATTGACACCACGAAGTTACTCGTGTGTTCATTAAAGATCATAATCCCTGATTTCTCTGTGCTAAACTTAAGGCCTAGATTTGTCGCTGCGTTCCCACAGATATTCGCAAGTATCTGTAAATCTTTTTTATTGTCCGCTAGTAGCACAATGTCGTCTGCGTACATCAATCCAGGGACCTTCTGTTGCACCGTTTGTCCATTACGCATGTAGGATAAATCAAAACCTAATTCGCTGTTTTCCAGTCGTCTTTCTATGCCCTTGACGTAAAGCGTGAACAACAATGGTGACAGAGGGCATCCTTGCTTCAATCCTTGGTGAATTCCCACCATTCTTATCCTTCCGTTGCACGCCACCACGATTTTAGACCAGCCACCACAAGCTAAGTAAGGCGAAGCGGACCAATCAGAGAAGCCGGCACCACCCTCTTCATGCGGTTATCTATTTTCACTGTGCTGGCTCGGCCCCATCGAAACCCTCTCCACTAGAGCGTGCTCCTCGTCTCTTGTCAGCCAATTAGATAAGAAAAACCGGTGAGTGTATACAATTTTATTGGTTTTGAAAGTGAACAAAGGTGACCTCCTATAAACGAGGAGAGTGTTTGATTGGATTTTTCCGACAACGCTACGGGTCACCGCCCGATGCTTGCGTCGGTGGTTACGTAAATTTGACGTCAGGCGTTTGGAATCAAAACAGTTTGGAATCATTTTACGTTATAGCACCCCAATTCAGGCTGGTGCTCGAAAACAAATGTGCCGCTTTAGAACAGGAAGATGAAGACAACATAGAGGTAATGAATGAAGCCGTAACTAGGTTGATCTCAGAAGCAGCAATTGAAGTGAGAGGTAAGGCACCAAGGCAACCAGTAGGTAAGCTCTCCCAAGTAACAAAGGACCTAATAAAGAAGCGGCAAAACATGAGTGTTAAACTCGAGAGGTCAGATAGAATTCGCTG
The DNA here is from genome assembly GCF_013339745.2 of Dermacentor silvarum. Lineage (NCBI taxonomy): Eukaryota > Metazoa > Arthropoda > Arachnida > Ixodida > Ixodidae > Dermacentor > Dermacentor silvarum. The sequence continues at coordinate 9,923,469 of NC_051154.1, read as the reverse complement.
AACTGTCGAATGTGACCAACCAGAAGAAAGTAAGGGATATCCGAAATTATAACGTTGAAAAGATTGAGGAAGCAGTAAAATATGGACGCAGCATGAAATCAGTGAGAAGAAAACTAGGCATTGGACAAGGAAAAATGTACGCTCTGAAAGATAAGCAGGGTAATATCATCAGCAATTTCGATGACATAGTAAAAGCAGCGGAAGAATTTTATACTGACCTGAACAGTTCCCAGAGCAGCCAAGCTACTTTCATTCGAAGTAGTGATGAACAGGATACAGAGGCCCCTTCTATAAATAGCGATGAAGTTAGAAGGGCCTTGAAAGACATGACCAGGGGGAAAGCTGCTGGAGATGATGGAATAACAGTCGATTTATTCAAGGATGGAGGAGATATCATACTTGAAAAGCTTGCGGCCCTTTATACACAATGCCTCACGACTTCAAGTGTACCAGAAAGCTGGAAGAACGCCAACATTATACTCATCCATAAGAAGGGAGACGTTAAAGAATTGCAGAATTATAGACCCCTTACCTTGCCCTCTATATTGTATAACATATTCACCAAGGTAATTTCAAATTGAATTAGGGCAACACTTGATTTCAGCCAACCAAGAGAATAGGCTGGCTTAAGGAAGGGATACTTTACGATGGACCATATCTATGTCATCAACCAGGTAATAGACAAATCTGCAAGACAAATTACAGCGCAGCCACCGGTGCTTAAGTAGATTCGATAATTCACAACACTGTTTGCGTCACACGTGCAATTAGATTAAACACATGAATTCACGGAAACATTCATGATGTTGCGGATGCGAAAAAGGAGGTTGATAACGTAACAGCTGCTACAGCTCTGTAAAGTGGTCATCGGCAAAGCTTTAAACGTATGCCATCTTGTAAATGTGTGTCATTTTGAAGGTGCATATCTTGCAGCTGCAGTGAGAACAGGCTATTACGTCATTTCGAGGGTCTGGGTGCACAAGCGTTTCTAGTGCGGTGGTAGCTACATGCCTAGGTGCATCTGGCGGCGCTTAGGTTTAGTTTTTTACTTTACATAAAGGCACGTTTGTTTTAATTTCACTCAGCTTATTTATTATCATCCATCATTACCTTTTACTGTCATTTTTTCCCACTTAAAGCAGAAAACCGTTCATTCACTTACTGAAATACTTATATAAATTTACCTTATTATTTGGTGATCAATTTGGTTTCCGACAAGGCTTCTGTAGTAAAGTCGCACTGATCGCTTTCACTGACAGATTTAAACTAGCAATCGATAATGGCCTAATCTTTAGAGCTTAATTGATTTCGCTAATGCTTTTGATACTAATTATTTATCACATCATTTTTTATAAACTAGATTGTTATGGCACATCTGGACCACCTTTACAAGTGATTCGAAGCTATCTTACTAACCGGACGCAGGTTATTCCGGTAAATAATTTATTTCAACACCAAAAATCAGTAACATAGGCGTTCCCCAGGGATCAATCTTGGGGTCCATTTTGTTCTTATCATTCTTTAAATTTACTGCTAGATTGAAACGCATTAACTGCATCCTTTATGCTGATGATGCCACAACTTTTATATCACGAGTAAATAGGAATTCACTAACGTTTCAAAATATAAAATGACGATATAAACAACATTCATTGATGGTGCGTGACCAACGCATTACGTATCGATCCATAGAAGACAAAATTGATGATCTTTTATTCCCCTCAATTATCACCGAACATTGCTTCCTTAGCGGTGACAATAGACACTTCATTCGTACATTTGAGCCTACGAAATTTCCTTGAGTGTTTTTAGATAAACATCTAAAACACCATGAGCACGCTCAGTCACTGATTCAAGAGTTTCTTTCGGTTATTACGAAAACTGGGTCTTTCTTTGAAACAGAAATCATTCTTTCTTTATATTATCCATTTATCAATAGTCATTTGTCTGGGCAATACGTATTGGTCACATCTTGTAGACCTTGCACATCTGTAAAGCAAGCTATAAGACTAATCACCTTCAAGCCATTTTCTTCTCCTATTTCTCCTGTTTTTTATAATCTGAACATTTTAATTCTACGCAAACTTGTTAGTCATAAATTTCTGATCATGTCTCGTCTTATAAATCAGAAATTGCGTTTCTCTAGTTTTAATAATATTAGTCTAGTGATTTAAAACTAATACCACTAGGTGTTCCACAAACTATATTCTACTCTTAGCAAGAATTACGGCGGGCTGACAGCAAGGTTTTCATCCCTGTAGAACAAGTTACCATCTGATTGAATATCATGTACAATGTACTCATTCAGTCGATGTGTTAAAGTTCTCTCATTAGATAATTTATCACTTCGATGTCTTTACATTCCTACTTATCCTTATTTTTTCTTTTGAACAACCTGTTGTTATTGTTAATTGATGCCTTAATATTAAGGTATACCTTGTATAATGTATTTACTATTTCGCAACTCGTCATCGTCTGCTGCCTAATGTACAGTCAACCAGAATAGTTTAAGGACCACGGGATCTCAGAAAACATTCAATTCCCGAGCAGCCTGTAGCATTAGCCCGTAATACTGTATAAGACGATGTTGCTAGCGTATTCTAATCGAGGCCAGCAATGCAAATACCAGGCTGGCGTTGTGAGGCTGCGAAGATATTAATTTTTTTTTTTTTCAGATTTCATGGTCCGTAACCTTTTGTGCTTGACTGTGCTTAACCCCTGACTACTTTTTCTTAGGAGATCCATCTGACAGCTTTCAATTTGGGACCTCCGATTGCACACGTATCCTGCACAAATGCATTTGCAGGTTAGGGATAAATAATCTGATGATGACGGTGATTTATGGTTACATTTGTGAATTTTTTCTCTCTCTACCAACTTTCGACAGTGCAGTCATTGAACTATTTTCTTATTTCTCATAACTGGATAGCTTTTGATATATCTGGTTTACACGCCGTGGTTGCTTAGTGGTTATGGTGTTGGGCTGCTGAGCGCGACGTCGCGGGATCAAATCCCGGCCACGGCGGGCGCATTTTAATGGGGGCGAAATGCAGAAGACACCCATGTATTTAGATTTAGGTGCACATTAAAGAACCGCAGGTGGTACAAATTAATCCGGCGTCCCCCACTACGGCGTGCCTCATAATCACATGGTGATTTTGGCATGTAAAACCCCATAATTAAATAAATATATATATATATATATATTGGGGAAACGGCTCGATCCCGCAGTCCACGCCGGCAGGCTCCAGTCTCGGCCGGCCGCGCCCCACGGGCGCCCAGCCGCAGCTCGCGCGTCCCTCGCGCCACTGCTCGCGCGTCCGCCGTCTTTTTAGTCCACAGTTGGCTCTGATGCCGCTAATCATGTCGGCATTCCCACACCACCTTTCCCTCTGCGAAGGCGTTGACGGCATTGGCCCACGGTGGCTGGCAGCGACGGCATGACACCCCTACCGGCAGGCGTATACCTTGTAGACTGCTAATGCACCAAACGAGGATCGGCGGAGCCCGTAACGTCCGAGTCACCAAGGTCTTCCAGGAACCCGCAGGCCCTAAGCCAGGCTGGCGGCCCCGACGGACTCCTCGCGAAGATGGTGCAGCCTTGGAGTTGAGGTCTTGCAGGAACCTAAAGGCCCTAAACCGTCCCCTGATGTACACCTGGTCTGGTTTTCCTCTCCGACCTCGTTCTGACGAGTGCACGCGGCAGGTCGCCGGAAGGAGCCGCCGCCCGCTCAATGCCTTGCCACCACAGAGACCGCACCGCAGCACGCAGGTCACAGGAGGGGAAGATCGCAGATGATCCCGATCGTCGCTTTAACGGTGCCGCCACCGCTACCGTTGGCAACTGGCCTGGAGCTCCCGAAATCTCACCGGAACACTGGACACCGCTCACCACGTCCTCTCGAGCCGTCTGTGTAGAATAC
>NC_051154.1:9751080-9919446 GCF_013339745.2 Dermacentor silvarum | reverse complement strand
GCACTTCGTAACATCAGTGGCGTCCATCTCGTCCGGTCTGCTTTTACTGCGGTATATGGGGCCACTTATCGCGTTACTGCCGTCGCCGCCAGCTGGATGTAAGCCGAGGCTTACATCCATTTCGGATCTCCTCTCGCACATTTCGAGCGAGAGGAGATCCGACGACACGATGGTTACTACCCAGGTCCGTCCGCTTTCACGCAGCGTCGTTCTCCATCTCCTTCAGCGTCTCCACATCTGCCTCAGGGCTCCCGGTCGGCCAGACGACGTTCTCCTTCGCCCTATCGCCGCTCTGCATCACCACTTCGCCCCATCTCCCGCCTTGCTGACCAACACTCGGAAAACTAAGAATTGCAGTTTTTGGAGGGAAAACTGCGTCCTGTCGAACATCGGAAATACCTTCTTGTCGCCCGGCCAATATGCTATCTGTAACTCTCGAAGGTGTTCCTGTGCAAGCTCTCGTCGATACTGGTGCCGCTGTTTCGGTTCTGCGTAGTGATTTGTGCTCACGGCTCCGTTAAGTCAGAACGCCTTATCTTGAACCCATTGTAGACGGTGCTAATAATCGTAATCATTCACCCCGACGGACAATGTACGGCTCGTGTTTCGATCGACGGCATTCGTCACCACATTGAGATGATTGTGCTACCCGCGTGCATCCATGAACTTATTCTCGGCTGAGACTTCCTGCCTTCTGCCTCCGCCGTTATATCATGTAGGGAGAACGTCTATCGTCCACATCACAGATGCCACGGATGCACCTATTTTGGAGTCGTCACCCTCCATCTTGAACTTGGCTGTCGCTGCAGACTACGTCCTGCACCCTGGTCACGAACACTGTTGTAGCTGTCACATCCAGCCAGGTAACCGATGGAGACGCACTGGTTACCCCCATCTTCACGCTGCACTTCACGAGGAATTCTAGTCGCGCCTTGTCTCGTCCGGTTTTCATGTGGCCAAGCTCTTCTGTTCGCCTGCAACGCAACCCAAGAACCTGTGCTGTTGCCCAAAGGGATGACCGTGGCTACCTTCACCGACCCGCCACTGATCTCTGTCTCAGCGCTTTCCCCTTCTTCGTCACCAGTACCAACCTCAGGTTTGGATTCTTCTTCTCTCCGAGCCCTAATGGGTTCTGACCTAACCGCTACACAGTCGGATGCGTTACTCGTCCCTTTGGGCTAAGCACAAATCCCGCTTTGATAGCTGTGCCACCTCACTGGGCCAGGCTTCCGTGGCTGCACACCGCATCGAAACCGGCGGTTTTGCAATTATACGCCGTCGCCCATATCGTGTTTCGCAGTCGGAACGGAAGGTCATTGAAGAACAAGTTGATGACATATTAGCACGAAATATTATACGACCTTCATCCAGTTCCTGGGCGTCTCCTGTCGTTCTGGTGAAGAAAAAGGATGGTTCCGTTCGCTTTTGCGTTGATTATCGAGCGCTCAATAAGATTACACGCAAGGATGTGTATCTCATGCCTCGAATTGACGACGCCTTAGATACACTACAAGGAGCGGAATATTTTTCCAGCCTTAATCTGCAATCGGGATATTGCAGATTCCCATGAACGAGGCTGACAAAGAGAAAACCGCTTTCGCCACGCCGGACAGACTTTATGAATTTAATGTAATGCCATTTGGCCTGTGCAACGCTCCAGCCACGTTTGAGCGTATGATCGACACTGTTCTTCGTGGCCTATTATGGAAACCTGCCTCTGTTATCTGGATGACATCGTTGTTTTTTCTTCCAGCTTCAGCCAACACCTGCAGAGATAAGACGAAGTCCTCCAATGCCTTTCAAATGCTGGCCTCCAGATTAATACTAAAAAGTGCGCATTCGCCAGCAGAAGCATCAAAGTGCTGGGTCACGTCGCTTCAAAAGACGGCATCCAACCCGACTCTGAGAAGATTGCTGCTGTGCTTCAATTCCCTTGCCCATCAAATCAAAAAACATTGCGCAGCTTTCTCGGCCTGGCGTCTTACTTTCGCCGTTTTATACGCAATTTTGCTACAATAGCAGCTCCTCTACATAAGCTACTGGTCACCGGCGCCTCTTTCACATGGTCCGAGGACTGTGAGTCGGCATTTCAATCCCTTAAGAAACATCTCACTTCCGGACCGGTGCTTCGCCATTTTGATGAGAGGGCGCCCACTATACTCCACACTGACGCAAGTGCACAAGGCATCGGAGCAGTGCTCCTGCAACGGGGTCCCGCGTCTAAAGAGCAGGTTGTGGCGTATGCCAGCCGGACCCTCTCACCATCTGAACGAAACTACACGATCACAGAGCAGGAATGCTTGGCTATTGTTCGGTCCATTCAGGAGTTTCGCCCGTATCTCTACGGTCGGCACTTCACCATCGTCACCGACCATCATGCTCTGTGTTGGCTGTCATCTATGAAGAACATGTCAGGACGCCTGGGACGCTGGATACTGCGCTTACAAGAATATGATTTCACAATAACGTACCGGTCTGGCAAATGTCATCATGATGCAGACGCACTGTCTCGATGCCCGCTTTCGCCTTCTATCGATCGTGCGCACTCCCCTCTCTACCACGTCGCTCTGACGCAACGCCTGCCTCCTATCAGCTCACGCTAATGTCACTGGATCAAGCTCAGCTTTCTTCAGCTGCGACTTAACTTCCCTTCAGCACTCGAATTCTCATTTATCGCCTTCGCGGCCTAACTAGACCACCCAACAGCCGCTTGCGACGCCAGCTTCGACAATTTCGCCTTCAAGATGGGGTGCTTCATCGTTATATTTAACATCCCACGGGTAACAAGTGGGTCCCAGTCATACCTCGCTACCTTCGTTTTCGAGTTTTAGAAGCATTTCACGATGACGTTGCCGCCGGCCACTTAAGCTTCCACAAGACCTACGACCGCATCAAGACCCGCTGCTTCTGGCCTGGATTGTCCACAACGGTTGCCAAATACGTTGCCTCGTGTGCGTTGTGTCAGCACCGTAAGCGCTCCACCTCCCCTCCTGCCGGTTTTCTTCAGCCTCTGTCATGTCCAACCGAACCTTTCGAGTTCGTTGGAATTGACTTTTATGCGGTCCCTTGCCGTTGACGCCCTCCGGTCACCGCTGGATCGTCACTGCGGTAGACCACTTAACAAGATACGCCGAGACTGCGCCTCTTCGACCTGATGCTGCTTCTGAGGTTGCTGACTTTGTCTTGCAATCTATAGTCTTGCGTCATGGTGCTCCTCGCGTTCTTTTATCCGATCGTGGCAAAGCCTTCATGTCCCACGTCCTCGAGGAAGTCTTGCGGGAGACTAATACGAAGCCTAAAACCACTTCTGCATATCACCCGCAAACCAGCGGTCTTACTGAACGCTTCCACCGAACGCTCTCTGACATGATTTCTATGTACTTACGTCCTGACCACACAAACTGGGACAACATTCTTCCTTTTGTTACATTCGCTTATAATACTGCAACACAACGAACTACCGGATATAGCCCTTTCTTCCTCCTGTATGGACGATCTGCCTCTCCGTCGACACCGAATTCTTTTTCTCCCCTGCTTCGCCAAACACCTCCCTTCCAGAAGAGTTTGCAGCTCGAGTCACGCATTGCTGTGAGAGTGCTTGTCGCAACACCGCCGCTACACAAGAAGAAAGAAAACGTCGCTGCGACAGTAAACGCCGTGACATCGCCTTCCATCCTGGAGACCAAGTCCTCCTATGGACGCCGGTTCGAACCCCTGGACTTTGCGAGAAATTCCTTCACCGGTACATTGGGCCCTACACAGTCCTACAACAAACTTCCGTAGTGAACTATCTAGTCACTCCGCTTCACTCCGTGGTGGACCACCGTCGTCGTAGTGCAGAACTTGTTCACGTCTCCCGCATGAAGCACTTTATTCCCCGTTCAGCCGATCTTTAGCTTGTGGCCAGGTTGGCCGCTTCCACGAGGGGGGGGGGGGGGGGGGGGGAATTAGTGTAAGCACATTTAACGTACTTCATCGCTCTCATTTGTATATAGCCATCATCATCCCTGTTTGTCTTCTTCGTGTTTGAGCCTGGGCCGTGCCTGCGGAATAAACAGGTCTGCCAGTGCTGCCTGTCTTGGTCGTCTTCCGTCTTTCAATATATATATTGCCGGTGTCAGGCGCCACTCCATGCCTGAAACTGGGCATGGTTATCCATCGTCAACATTGAGTCATCATCAGACAGTCGCCATCAGTGGTCATACCGTCGTCATCATTCCGTCATGGTCGTGCAATCGACGTCACTTCAGCTGCAGTCATTGGACTCTCGTCACGCCCTCTTCGACAGGCCATCGTTGTCATACACTCGTTGGGATCCCATTGTACCGTTGTTATGCCACTGCCGTCATTACGTCGCCGTGAGACATTTGCTATCATGCATCTGCTGTCAGCCATGCCGTCGTTGCCATGTCACAGTCATCATTCGAGCTTCGTCATGCGGTCATCGTCATCCAATTGTCCTCATGTCGGCGTCGTTACGCTGTCGTCGTTATACTATGGGAGAATGCTCACCACATTAGGCGTCATGCAATTTTCGTCATACCATCTTTGTCGCTCCATCGATGTCATTCCTTATTCGTCATTCCATATGCATCCGTGCGTCGGCGTTATACAGACTTCTCCGTCCCACCATGCCCATGGGCCACCTCGGCAAGCCAGTACCATAGCAACATGGAAGGATACCGGATTATTTCACATATAGCTCAAGCAACGGAAGTCTCACAATGCCAATTACAGATAATAAATAAACATGAGATTTCTCGAATGCTAATCGCATTACCATCGACAGCCATCATCAGATGCGTTCTACGGTAATTTTTTTCTTCCTGTTAAATGTTATATATGCGCTTCACAGCAAAAATTGTACGGATTCCACGCACTGTGGGAATCGTTGTTACGCAAAGAATTTTGCAGGCAGATGGCTATGCAGCGTTGTTTGGGGTTCGGCAAAGTTTTACCAGGTGGACTAACGTGTTTATCTAGATCCAGTGTTTTTGTGTGTGACGCGACTGCAGTGAACTAGAATTATACGCGAGTGCGTGTGCGTGACGACTGCAGCAAGACGGTGGTAACGACGATCGCATGATTTTTGCGAACGACGGAATTGATGCGAACGAGGCGCATGGAGATGTGAGATGGGCAAGGAAAGCCGAAACTAAATTCTGACTGACGGCAGCACGTGGCATCACTTGCAGGACACAAACGGGTGAATTGACGGCGAAACTGTAACACAACCTGAAGCCCGTGTCCTTTTATAGCGAGAGTGGCGTGGTGCAGCTTCTCGCCCAGTCGTGATGACGCCGCCTTAGTGGAATTCGATGCAGCATTGTCGTACTCGGACACTATGCGCACCAGGATAGAGCACGCCTGGACGTGTGATTAAGCGGCCGGGTAACGACGATAAGTGGCATGAAAGTCCGGTACGAGCTTTGGGCGGAACGAGGAGGCGGCGCTCGTGGGAAACTTGCTTTTCAATCGCTGTTTCAGCGGATGCAACCGCCACCGGTGTTCTGCTGCCGAGATGCTGGGACCTTCCCACGCGCGCCACCTGGCTCGAGCGTATACGGCATTCGAAAATCAGAGGCGAAAATCAGAGGCGAAAATCAGATTACGAAGCCCGAATGACGATGCAACGACCATCATGGCATCACGAACACGAGTCATTGGACCAAGTTAGCACATAACTTGCTCCACTGGGACGGCATAAGTTATTGTCAAGGTAATGTCATGCCATGCATGCATGCATGCATGTCATGAATTTATCTAATTCTTGCATGCATGTTACGACATTCATGGGAATCATGTCATGAATTGACATACAGGCCATTGCATTTATGCCAATGATTTATGACATACATGGCATGACATGTTATTAATGTCGCACACGCCTGTCATGACACGCATATCCAGAATACAGCCAGGTAAATGCATGTCATGTCATTGAATCTATTATAGTCACCTCATTTATGAGATTCGTGTGATGACATAATTATCATTCATGTCACTTTCTTTTTGTAACAAGTTATATATCAAGATATCCATGGAATGAATGAAATGACATGACATGCACACCATGACGTTTTGTCATGAATGACTTAAATGACATGAGGTGATGGGTTCCTGATCATTTCTTTAACTGGATATGTATCAGGATATGTGTGACGAGACATGCGTGCATGACATGACAAGAATGACATGGAATGACATGCTCATGCATATGTGTTTTCATTATTGTCATATCATGCAGTTAATTATGGCATTCATGTAATCACACGCATGTCATTCATGTCAGGTCATGTACGTATGTCATGCCATTCATATCTAGATATATATCGAGTTAGAGAGCGACCGCGAAAGCATCATGTCATTCATACCATTTCTGTCATGACAAACATGCCATGAGAAGCATGTGTTATTAATGATGATATGACATGCATGCGCTGGTATGTTCTGTCATTCATGTCATAATGTACATATCATGTCATTCATGTCATGACACGCATGTAACCCATGCTGTGACATTCATGTCAGGTTATGCATGCATTTCATTCATATCTTGATGTATATTGAATTAAACATACGACCACGATGGTATGCTCTAATTCATACCATTTATTCATGACATAATTGCCATGACAAAAATGTCGTGCTATTGATGTCAGGACATGCTATTCCTGTTATGTATCCATGCATGTCATGCCGTCCCATGCCTATTCTGATATGCAGTGGAAGAAACGATCCCGGCAGCATTGAAACGTAGGAGGCTTGATAGATAGATAGATAGATAGATAGATAGATAGATAGATAGATAGATAGATAGATAGATAGATAGATAGATAGATAGATAGATAGATAGATAGATAGATAGATAGATAGATAGATAGATAGATAGATAGATAGATAGATAGATAGATAGATGGCATGATATGTTATGTCATGCCATCTATAGATAGATCCAAACGCCTGAAGTTCGGAAAGAATGTTTCGCATTAAAGGAACGAATGTCTCTATACGTGGTTTAAAGGAAACAGGTAGTGATTTTCTGAGTAATTTGAGCACCTTTTCTTTTTTTTTTTTGTAACAGGAAGTGTTTGCTGAAACTACTATACGTCAGTGTTTTCCCAGTTTTAGCCACAATAAGCCTGAAATCGAACAGGCCATTTCTTGCACATAACTCGGGGCGCCTTCTGCATGGATCCAGTGCTTAAATAAATCGCATCAATCTAAATACGTACAAACCTTTCGGTGTCTGTGCATATACGAAGACACAAGCAGAGGTTTCCAAAGCATTGGACTAGAATAACGATTTGAGCAGAATTGCGCACTTTAATCTGTGCACGAAGGAAAGACCACGCCTCACACAATGCCGCTCAGATTGCGAGACAACGTACGATGCGTCTGTTTTGAGCATCACACCAGCGCCTACACACCAAAACATCGCCGCCCCAGCATTTTAGCGCACATGGCACGCACAACGAATTGACACAGGCTCGCCAGAGGACGCCGGGGCCACGAAGAGCCCCCGGAACCCAGGCTCGTATATCCACCATCATCTTGCCGTTAGACGCGCGCGCCGCTTCGACAAAAACCCGGCCGAAATTCAAAGCAGCGTCCAGCGCCAACGCGTCTGTTCGCAGAGCGGCTGAAAAAATGCCGAGAGGAGGTCCTTAAGTAGATCAGCCACAAATGACCTCCGGGGCTGCCACCCTCTCGTTGGTGCAGGCCATTTCCGAGCGAACTGAATGCAATCGTCTTTGCTTTTCATTACTTTCTTTAAAGGGGGATTTCGACAGAGGGTCGTTGCGCGATGGGCCAACGCGCGTCTCAAATTGCCCATCGCGCACAGCCTATGTCCCAGAACACAGCAGATCGCGCGAGAGCATCGAATGCTCATGTTGTTCCAAGTCAGCCAAGCAGTTTCAGATAGATTGAAGGCAGCACACGACACTGGTATAAACAGTGACCATTTCTTTTGAGGCCGAACAATTCGAGTGTTGGTCGCCGGAAGATCTCGTCTTTGAGTCCGTGACTACCTTTCAAGCCAGCAGGTTTTGCGTATTAAAGAGTCAGAGCATGAACATCAGAGCAAAATATGTCAACTATTTCAGGAGCGGCGAGCCACAAACATTGGGGAAAGTGTGACCGCACTAGGCGGTACATATATATTGCGGTCGTCTCATGGTGGCGAGACATGAGTCGGCACACTGCTGTAACGATGTGATGTGAATGTCAGCAGCTTCTTTGTCTGAAAAAAGCAAGCAATTCTTATGGTTATTGCCAACCGCAATTCTTTTACTCTGATGTAGTAACGGCCATTCCATGAGCTAGGTCGATTGGCAGCGTCCGCGGTGGCGTTGAAACTCTGAAGCGTTTTCTAGATCTCCCATGGGCAACTCGTAGCAAAGAAAACTCTTTATGTTCACGCAAATCTGCAACCAATGATGACATTTTTTCCCGCATCATTTTATGTTTTCTCTAAGTATGGGACCTAAGCTTACTGACGTAAGGAATATTTGTGTTTGCTAGCTGCGAGAAACAATGTGCGGAATAGAAATGATCCCTCCTTCGGCATACTGCATTCATTATTATTTCTTTACTCCGAACAATTTCTTTCACAAAAGCGTATAAAATATTCGAATAACCTCACTGTAGATGAATTACCTGCCCAGGCGGTCATCATGTAGAAATAAATTGAAGCGATCAATTTTGTAGTTAACATAATCACATAAGATACCTTCCAAATTACGAACCTCAGGAAACATGTTTATAGTGAAAAGTTGAAGGGTCTTAAAACACAGTTCCATGTTTTTATATCACTAGGGCACTCCTCATAATCAGACCGTGGTTTTGGCACGTAAAACCCCATAATTTTTAATCAAATGCCCATGCTAATTATTCATGTGGCTACACGCATTACCTTAGCGTTCCATTACATGAATTTATGTTACAAATAGGAACATTCTTGTTGCATGAGTGAACCCTGTGTATAGCAACTATAAAAAGAGTACATTGTTAATTGTATACTACATAATTGATTTATGACATCGGTATGGGGGGGGGTGTTGAATAGGCACTGCAAAGGTTATGCCGTAACTGCCATAAGTGTATTGTTTTCTTATTCAGTTTTGTAAAATGCCAGCATCAGTTCAATATAACTACTGGTGTAAAGTCTAATAATTAGTAGTGTATAATCAGGTATGACCGCATACGCTCCGGGAAGTCCAAATTTGCGAGCAAACTGCTTAAGTAATGGTTACTAATGCTCCCTTTGTACTTTTAATAAAGCATGCTCTATAATCTCCAGTGTAATGACAAACTTCTTTGATGTTGTGAGTACCAGGATGTGAACATTGTCTAATATCAGTTTACCGTTAAGAAGGCTGTACATTAGTTAGAAACTACTAGAAAAAATATTCAATATTCAATTCGATTCCCTTCCAGCGCTATTCGAATCGTATTCAAATCGGTTTCACAAACCACTATTCATGACCGTAACCTTTATGCAAGCACTCAAAAGTTTTTTTTTTCTTTTCTAAATTACACAAAATAAATTTCAAGTTCAAGTTCTATGGAGCTTTTAATACGGGTGGGTGGTTAGTACTCTTTGAAACCAAATCGAAGACGAATCGAAAATGCCATATTTTTATGAACTTTTGGCGAATAATGTACAGCCTTATTAGCATTACTTCTGTTGCTTTTTATTTTTTTATTTATTTTTATTTTTCTTTGTTTCTTTTTTTTTTTCTACTTTTTTTCTTTCTTTTTTGTAACTCGGATTGCTGTGTATGCCCTTCTTTTATATACTCTATTCATGTTGCTGTAGGAGGCCCTAATAGGTGGATAGCAAAATCTCGGTTGTCGCAAAGGATTGTGGGGTACGGCGTATTCTGCTACAACTTCCGGTTCGAGACCACGACGCCGTCTATGCCGCCGTCACTTCATGCCCATGCTTCGCGCGCTTCGTCTTTTATATACTGCGGAACTTTGGTGAAAAACCACGGTGCAAGCACCGCTGGGCCGTTCCAAAAGGTAGGTGTGAGCTATCGCTCCTTCGTACTTATGTTGGTGCCCTTAGACTCGTGTATTTTTAGGTGGCAGGCATTTCATGCCCTAACGTGTTTGTGTCGCATCAAATAGTCATATAACGTTTATAAAGCGCAAACGTTTGTCGAGCGCAAATAAACGTTCGTTAACTTAGAAGTAGTTTTTAATGAGTGGTAAGTCAACCTAATAAGTAGCTGTTTGTAACGCTTCCCATAACAAACGGTGCAGTCGATCGCTTCGTCCGCTGTTTTGTCTGCAGCGGTGCCCAGCGCGCGCCATGTCGTCGGCTGCTGTGCCGTTTTTTCTCAAGAGACGCATGTCGTGTATAACTGCAGAGAGAAAGCACTGATTTAAGTATCTGAAAAGTGCACGAATTATTTTGATGTTACCTCTCTTCCCTCTTTCGTGCAGCCTCAGTTGCCTTTTCGTTGTACCGGAATGAAGACGGCACATAATCAATCTGCTGAGGATCCTTGCTGGGTGCACCTGTGTGTATTTAAATGATGGTTAAAAAGGGGGTATTTGTACTAGAACGTTAGTAGACGAAGTTATTCGCCAAAACTCTTGCCTGTGACGAACTGATCTTCACATATTCTGGCTCCTACGTTCGGTACCCACAGATCGCCGTTCACGGTCGCTCGTTTGACGGCAACTGCCCATTTACGTTTGTGCGCTTCATTCCATGAAAAACGAAACATTTTTTTTTCCCTTTCACGGAAAGGTTCGCGCACCCTAATTCCGAGCAGCCAACCACAATCACGTTGCTGAACCGTGTTTTCTTCGCGAACAGCCAGAAGTCGCACTGTAAAAACTGCTGACAAGGCTGAACGAAGCAACAGAAGCGCTAACCCTCGAACCGGAAGTCGCTAGCTGACGACATCGTCATTTTGCTATCCACCTATTGCAGTTTCGACTTTTGGGCCTCCTTCTGTATATACACTATGAACCATGTACTGCAAATACGAAATAAACAACTTGATTGATTGATTGACCAAAACATCATAGTAGGCTAATAAGCAACAAATAAACAAACTTATAATTTTTGTGTTAATTTCAAGTATATAAATGGTGAAAATAACCTGTTCATTTACGAACTTTCCGTACGTTGTGCGACGAGCTCCCGCCATACATTTTTAACAGAAAAATTGATGAAAAATATTTTGAGTACTAAATTCCCTATTTATTTTATTGCTAAAAAAGACATACTGTCGGGGTGAGTATTTCAGATTTTCGTTCTTTACGATTCTGTTATGCTCGAAGAAGTTGCTCTATCTGTATCATATATCATGCACCCAGCGGTAAGGGGTTAACTTGCGCGGGTAGTGAGTGTTAGATAACGCAAATTTAATTTATTGCCACATCGGCCTTTCCTACTACAGAAAATTTAGCGCTTTTCATCAAGCGTGATCCATGCTTTAGGCGCACGTTACCAAAGTTGTGACATTTATTGGGGCGCTTGGGTTCCTAACAAATTCTGAGTGGCGCCATCGCAACTGCTATTTCCGGCACTGAAGCTTCCCTAAAATAATTTTATAGAGTCCTCTATTTGTTACCGCGGTATACTTATTTCGCCCTCTAGTCCACAATTTCCTGGACGGGGAACAGAAACACACGCAGAGATGCTGGGTAGCAAATGCTACCAAAGCGCAACAACATTTGAAGCGGGTTACACACCGACCACCTCTGTGGCAAAAGTATTCGGTATGTTGAAACATGCTTTCAGGCAAGGCTAATCAGCCATGAGAGAGTGCGCTCACATAGGCCTGGCCTCATGTTGCCGATGTTGCCCACTGCTGCCAGAGCGACGCTTCCGTTCAAGAAGGCAAAATGAAATCAATAAATTTTTTGCTTCAGAGGCGACTAATAGCAGGCCTAAGTATACAAAAGCTTCGTCAGTAGTTTAGGATTTTTGTAACGCCGACGACGGTTCAGTAATTCATTATCTAGATATTATTCTCGATTTCACACTAAATAACTTGGAGACTTTATAAAAGAGGTTCCGTAAAGCTGTAAAATTTTGGTTTATGAAATTTATAACTACTAAATCTATGCACAAGCGACGTTTTAGCCTTGGATAATTAGAAATATTATTCAGACAAAGTGTAAAGTTAAACTCTTCCTCAAGCAGAAAAATATGCCACCTTCTAAGTTTATTCAACTGAACGTAATTTACAAAAAATGTAAGAGAGTCGTCAATGCTTACTTCAATTATAATATTTCTCGGCTCATTAAATGTGACAGCCAGAAGTGCTGGGCGTTTTTTGAAGGAAAGTCTACAGGGTGTTTATAAAATGAGAATTGTTGACGACATAGCAAGAAAACTTACAGGCCATTGGAGAGGTGTGTACTCAATGGGGCATAGAAATAATACAGATAAAAGTGTACTTTTGTGAGTTATGAGAGAGAAAAGCCCTAGCACGTTTACTTGCTCAATAAACCAGCGTGACATACTGGAAGTAGATAAATGCAAATATGTGGGGATTACATCGAAGATGAAGCTTACCTCGTTGTCACATATATCAGCTATTTGCACTTCCGCAATAAAAAAGTTGCCGCTACTGGAAAATGAACTTTAGAAAGTACCGACTAGCGCTAAGCTTTTATAATTTATAATTTAATAAGTAGTTATTGGTTGTTTTCCATGCAAATGAATTTGTACGGAAATTAGAACGACTATATTGCGATTGTAATTATTACATATGTCCTGCTTGCTTTTACTGTATCTCTGAGTTCATTTTTCTTGCTTGTCTGGTTGCTACTTGCTTGATATGACTCTTGCTTGTGACTTGTATGGCTTTTCATACCCGAACCACACGGTGGTCTGCAGTATTGGAAAATAAAATAATAAAACAGAGCAGGGTGCACGAGGGGGTGGCAGAAAGCTCCCGGAAAGCTCGCATAAAAGGACCGTGCTAAATAAGCTAGCAAAAAAAAAAATAATAAGAGTGAGACAGCCGAACTATTGCTTCACTGCACGGCCCATGAAGCTTGTGTGCGAACTTACGAGGCCCTCAAAACTTTCTGTAACCAACAAGTAAACAAATATGCTATTTTTATATTGGTTTCCTCATTGTGCTTCCCTGTCTGATTTTGCACCAGATATCGTGGTTCTAAGTAATTTTGTGTCATCATCATCGTCATCATTTCCTATTTTTGTGTCCACTGCAGGACGAAGGCCTCTCCCTGTGATGTCCAGTTACCCCTGTCATTGTGTAATAGTTGCTAACTGCAGTGCCTTGATCTTCAAAAGCCAGGAGCCCAAGAAATGACAGATACCGTATGCACACGATTTTCAATGAAAACAAAATCTCAATGAACTGAATATTGTTCTCCTTTTACCGCACCTAGCCTTAACTATCCTATGCACTGCCGCCCTCTGTGATTGTCCAGTCCCTGTCTTGGCAAAGGTCCATCAATTATCAAATTCAGTGGCACCCGCACCAATAAACTAATGTCCTTCTTTATTCAAAGCCTGCCGTGCACGAGTCGTATGGCTGTTCAAGGTTCCTTATAAACGTGGTATAAAACAATTGGGGCAGAACTCATCTACGATGACTGTCCAGATAATGCGAATAGGATTTATTTTAGATTAAAATATTTTTTGGAGAAACTCGGGCTCCAATAGAGGCACGAAACGCTCTTGGACGGGTGCATCGTCCGAGACAAACCAATGTTGGTCGCAAGCGCTGCATGAGTTGCCGAACAGCAGCGCGACGTTCACGTTCGGCAACCCGCTTTCACTCAAGCCGAGCGGCGCGAGTTTCCGCCATCTTCGCATAGCGGCGGCGGGCGTCCTCGGCGCATTGCCGCTTCCACTCGTCTTCGGCCATACGCACCTTCTTGGGACGGGGAATCTTAAAGCACAGCTAGGTGGTTCGGGAGGAAATGAACCTGTAAAGGGACGTGCACTCAACGGCATGCGAGCTCGTAAATCCACACGCGCCTCGATGTGCGCCTCTAGAAATCTGCCTGGAGCGGAGCGAGCGCTATGTGCGTCTCTATATCTGGGAGCAACCCCAGCACAGCGGGATCGCACTCTAGCAGGCCCTCGCACTATCACAAGCTTATCTGTGTTTTGTTTTCTTTCTTTTTTCTGCCGTGAACGAATTATTATGGATGCTGAAATGAAGACTCTTATTTCAGCCGACCGACACAGTTCCTGCTTACCGGTCCTTTCAAAAGTTTGATGTCAGCGCGTAGTTTTGCAGAACGCCGGTGATGCCGCCATTTCTGAGTGCTTCGCGAAAAGAATTAGAGACAAGGAAAGAAACCTGATCAGGCAATGCCAAGAATGCTATTCGCTTTAAAATCCTGTGCTTGTAAACCAACTTCACTGAAAGGACACGATGCTCTTGTGGAGGAATAATGGTAATTTTCGGCGCACCTTTACAGGCAACCTCAGAAGGTTGCATACGGCTCGTAATATCGCAAAATGGTGCGCGCACAGTGCCTCGTGCATTCAGTAAGGAAGGTGCGCCTACAGAGGGCGCCCACACAAGTCTGTGTGAGCCGCTTTGGGAGGCCATGCTGCACCCGTGTTGGTCGAGTTTGCCTTCGAAAGTAGGCAGGAGACGTTCCTTCTTTCGTGGAGGTGGTTCCGCGTCCACCGTTCACATAAAAAAAGCTCGGCCCCGCAAGAAGTCTAGATGCTTTTTTTACGGGCTTGCCTGGATGCTTGCCAGCACTAATGCATAATGCTGTGTACACTGTTTGCGGTGCTGCAAACCGTGTATGCTGGCACGCAAGCAGGAAACTGGAGGGCATCCGTTTCTGTATTTATTATTGCTCACAAAGAGGCCTTCATAAAACATGCAAGAACGCGGTCCTATACGACGGAGATTCTCCGCCAGGAAAGCGGATTCCCGATCCGCTTTGGGATCGTAATGAGGTGCACTTCTTTGCCGGAACTGTGGACCTAGATGAGGCTTCGGTTCTCTACTGCTTGCTAGAGTTTGGAATAAAGTCGATCAATTCACAATGCGGCTTTTGCGTCACCAATGGCATTGTATGATGCGCGCGCTCTTCAACAAGAGACAGAACGCGGCCGGGGTTTGGCTGGCCTAGTTGCTGCTTTCCCATTGCTACAGCAATCGAGCGAAATACCTCAGAATGAAAGAACAATGTTGGCTCAAAGAACAAGCGGGTTGCCCACAAGCCACGTGACCACCTCTCTCGTCTGCTGTGTCCTGGGTTGAAGCCGGCAGAGCTTGCTATATATCCGAAGACGACCGAGAAACCAAAGCTGTTCAAAGACTTCAGGCCTGTATAGCTCAAAACCACGGCGGTTTAATGAGGAATACCGATGGGCTAACTGTCCTATAACGATAGTTTCCCGTGTTGTTAGTATTCTTACACCAGGAATAAACACAGAGAACGCACAGATCATCCCAGCCAGTGTGAGTGCGAGCATCGTAGACGTTCAGATGGCTCACGCAGCATGCCTTTGTTTTGTTCAGGTTCTTGCTTGCCTTTCTTTTACCTGGAGTGCGAGGTGGCACCGGAGCGACATCGACGTGGAGCCTTTGCGGCCTGCCTCGTCTGAGGCAAGTTTCATTCCTCAGGCACTTGTCAACAGACATAGAACAGCGTCACCTGCATGGAAATTGAAGGGCACAACCCCCCCAATCCTGTATTCAGTGGGTGTCGGAGCATCGCGGGCGTATAGATAGTTCACACACCATGCACATGTTGTCTGTTATGTTTGCTTAAATTGCAGCATCCTGTTATGCGCAGGTGATACAGAACCAAACGAAGGCCCACTTAAGGTAGAGTGTAATAAGAGAGATAATGCAGTAATAGCTTCTCTTCATCTCACTGCTCACCTCGACGATCGGCATGGCAAGTTTATCAAAAGTATTAAACAAGGTAACAAAACCAGAAGTCATTGAACTGCAAGGTGCCTGTTTTGACAGCGCCGATTGTCACACCTGAAATAAAAGTCAGTTGCTTGCGTTTGGATTGTAATCTGCAAGAGCTCGTAGCAACAACCGTTCTAATGTAAGTGAGGGCTTCAGCTCTCGTTTCGACGATACTAAGGAGCAGTTACGCCAAGACACTATTTTTTTTTTTTTGAAATCGCGTGGATTCCAGTTTAGAAACGTGGCTTGCCGTGAAGAGACGGTTTGGGATTGTTAAATCAAGCGCTTAAACATGGCTCCGCGCGCAGGGTATATAACTCTAGCAGACGGATTAGGGAAGTTTGCTGGTAAGAAATTTCATTCAATACTCGTGCATTTTAGAGATCTAAACTGGAAGAAAATCGTATTGCCCGAGTTGTATGCTTCGCGGCTCAGGTAGAACTATCGCTGAAGATTTCTTCAAAAGAACGCGCTCAATAAAAAACAAAAACAAAAAAAAATGTTCTCAACTTCGCCAAAGGTAGTGGCAAGCAGTATTTTCTAAGCTATGTGTAATAGAATTTTTAGAGATAGCAAATGTTATATACTCCCCCGCCACAGACTGTTCGCGAAATAAACAAGGTAAATGTACCTGGTAGCGAAGCTTCCATAGAAGCCCATACGTTCTAAACACGGCGGTTCGTCGATGGTTCATGGGGCCTACTGCAATCTGTGTGATGAGGCAACACTTGCGGCGGACGCCACATCCGTTAAAAGCAGAAATAACGTCATTTTGTTCTCAAAGGCGCGAAATTTGTTTTCGTGGCCTGCCATTAGAGCTGTATTTTCAGATGTCCAGCCATTCCACTTGAGAGTGTTTCGAGCTTTCAGTGCAGAAAGCGATGGAGCAAAAGGTATGTCGCACGGGTGTCCGTCACGGCGGTCACCCGTTTGCCGTCGGCGCGAAGCCGTCGACGGGGTATACAAGCCGGTTGGTCGTTCTGTACTCAAGCGAACACAGTGAAAGAGTCAGAGTCGGGAGTAAAAAAAGAAAAAAAGAACAAGATAGTTATCGAAATACAAGGATGCACAAATTCATCAAATAAAATAAATAAAAGAGAGAGTGAGAAAAAAGGTAAAGGAAAGACAGGGAGGTTAACCAGACATTATCTCCGGTTCGCTACCCTGTACCGGGGGAGGGGTAAAGGGATTCGATAGGAGAGAGAGAGAAAAAATAAGTACAAAAAAGGGGGAAAAAAGGAAAGAAAAAAAATCACACACACACACACACACACAAAACAGAACAGTTTCTGTGGGCATTGTCACGCAGTCTGCGAAGGCGTTCTAGTGTTGAAAAGTGTCAACGTCCCATCCTACGTCACACAGTGTAGAGTCACAATTTGTCACTGAGTTCGTTGTCTTTTAAATAACGCAGCAGTGCCTTCAAGGTGGCTCGCGCTGTTGTTCGTGTAGGCCAGTTTACAAGGATGTTGATTTCCGTTATTAAGCGTTTGTCCAGTTGACCTATCGTGGCTGAGAGAGCTGCTCTCTGCGGGTTAAAACGAGGGCACTCACAAAGAAGGTGTGCGATTGTTTCGTTGCACCGGAAGAGCGTTCGAATCACAGTCGGTCAGATAGGCCGGTGGCTCGCAAGAAGCGCAGAAGCGCCTGCATGGCCTTCTGTGACGTTGGGTCCAGTCTGTGGTGGAGAATTTTTTCTTCCGACAGAGGCCGGTCGTCCAATTGGTTGAACGCGTTGGTAAGAGAATGTCTTTGCGCACTGTACTGCGGGCAGTCGCACAATATATGTACAATTGATTCTTCATTGCCGCAGTGGTCACAGGCTGCGCTGTCGGCCATTCCTATGGGGAACGCATAGGCGTTGGTAAACGCAACGCCCAACCATAATCTGCACAAAAGTGTTGCGTCTCCTCGGCGAAGCCTTGATGGTACTCGAAGGCTTAGGGTTGGGTCCAGAGAGTATAAGCGAGCATGCATGAACTGCGATTCATTCCATTGTGACCTTGTGCGTTGGCGAGCGAGCACGCGGAGCTTCCGTGCAGCGTCAGTCCTAGAAAGTGGAATGGGTCGTTTGTGATCTTCTTTATGAGCTGTGCGGGCAGCTTGATCGGCCCGCTCATTGCCGATAATTCCACAGTGACTTGGAAGCCACTGAAAAGTTATTTCTTGCCCTATCTCAGTCAGATTGTGTATTGACTCGGCAATCTCAAAGACCAGCTGCTCGTGTGGACCGCGGCGTAAAGGTGATAGTAGAGACTGCAGAGCCGCCTTTGAGTCGGAGAAAATTGTCCATTTGTGTGTCACTTGATCACTAATGAATTGCAGCGCGGCACAAAGTGCTGCGAGCTCTGCTGCCGTCGATGTTGTGACGTGAGACGTCTTGAATTTAATAGTTGTGCCCATCGTTGGTATCACCACTGCCGCGGTAGAGCTGTTCGGCAGGACGGAGCCGTCGGTGTATATATGGGCAGAGTCTTGGTACTTCTCGTACAACAGGAGTAAGGCGAGCTGTTTAAGGGCTGGTGATGACAGCTCTGCTTTTTTCTCGATGCCAGGTATTGTCAGGTTGATATTTGGCTGGGTAAGGCACCACGGAGGAATCGAAGGTCTTGCGGCAGGAGTGAAGCAAGTTGGTAATGATTCACCATGCGTGGCTATTGTTTGGCAGAAAGAGGTACGTTGTCTGTCCGTTGGCAGAGATGCCAGGTGGTGGTGGGGAGTCCGGGCAAGATGTCGTATATGTGTCCTTAATGCTTCAACCTCAATGTGAGTCTTGGCGACGTGGTCTCCAGCAATTGCTATAGTCGCCACTGTGGATGCACTCCGAGGCAGGCCTAGGCAAATGCGGAGCGCTTGTGCTTAAACACTTTGTATGGTGCGCAGACTCGTTTTGTTGACGTTAGTTAAGGCTGGCAAGCTGTACCGCAGGAAGCCAAGAAACAGCACATTGTACAGTTGCAGCATAGCACTTGTGGACATTCCCCATGTCTTTCCAGTGAAGAACTTAAACAGGTGAGAGATGCCTGTTAACCGCTTCTTCATGTATGAAACATGATGGCTCCATGACATGTCTCTGTCAATTATAACGCCTAGAAACTTGTTAGATCGAATGTAGGGTATTCTTTGGCCATTTATCAATACGCTGTAGTTCGCCATGGGCTTCCGTGTAAATGCCACAAGTGCGCATTTCTCAGACGATATTTCCAGACCTCGATTGCGGAGGTAAATAGCAGTCTGAGATGCGGCTTTCTGGATCCTCGCACGCAGTTGTAGGCGTGTTACTGCAGACGTCAAACGCAGATGTCATCCGCGTATCCATTGAAACATCCGGCCGCCCACACCTACCTCTTCGAGAGCAGTAAGTATGGCTTCATGTGTAATGTTGTCATATGCCCCTTTCACGTCGAGAAACAAGGAAGCGCAAAGACGCTTTCGGCATTTTTCGTGCTGAACGTAGGTGACTAGGTCGACGACGTTATCTATCGATGATCGACCACGGCGAAAGCCCGTCATAGCCTCTGGGTAAATGTTGTGGTACTCTAGGTACCACTCCAGGCGTCCTAGGATCATTCTCTCCATTACTTTGCCCACACAACTAGCCAAAGCGATCGGGCGATACGATGAGAGCTCCAAAGGCGATTTGCCAGGCTTCAGTAGTGGAACCAGGCGACTGGTTTTCCAGCTTATCGGGAGCGTGCCATCTCGCCAAGATTCATTGTAGAGCTCTAGGAGAACAATGCTTGCGCGCTCACCCAGATGACGTAGGGCTCTGTAAGAAATGTCATCAGGTCCTGGAGCCGATGTGCGTCCACACAAAGCTAGTGCTGCCTTGAGTTCATGGATTGAAAAAGGTAGATCCATGCGTTGATCTCGCGGTGGTGGAGAGCTACTCGAAGGCGGAAAATTGTTGGGTGAAGCGAGTTGGCCGGATAATCTGGCGCAGAACTCTTCTGCCACGTCAATATCCGGTCGCTGTTGTGAAAGCGCTAGGGCCTTGAATGGAAACCGCTGCACGGGCAGTGTCCGGAGACCTCGTACCGTCCTCCACAATTGCGATAAAGGCTTGCGAGGGTCTAGAGACTCACAAAACGCAGCCCAGCGTTGTGATTCCAGCTTAGCTAACAGGCGTTGGATCTTCTTTTGGATGCGTCTGGCGGTCCGTAAATCATCCATTGCATGCGTGCGGCGGTACCTTCGTTCAGCACGTCGACGAATTGCTCGAAGTCGTTCTAATTCTATATCAAATTCCGTTAGCTTCGAAGAGCATGTGAGAGTGCACATAGTATCTTGTACTGCGCTCTTGATAGTCTCTTCCAAACAATGTGAAATGTTGTCTTGACAGTGCTCTTCCATGAGAGACTGAAATTTGGTCCCGTCCACTCTTTGGATGGTATCGCGTATCTTGGAAGGAGATAATCCGCTTATTTTGACGTATGTGGGAATGTGGTCACTCCCATTTGTTTCTATATCCGCAAACCACCCAGCACGTCTGACGAGGCTTCGTGAGACAAACGCCAAGTCCAGACAGCTGCTGTACGTGGAGCCACGTAAGAACGTAGGACTGCCGTCATTTAACAACAAAAGTTCATTGTCATGAGCGACGAATACGGCGTTGATCTTCGTACTGCCCCACAGTGTGTGATGAGCGTTGAAATCCCCAATGATGACCCACGGATCAGGAGTTGATGATAGGATGTCTCGTAGTCTTGTTTGAACAAATCGACTTGATGATGATGATGATGATTTATTGGCATCCCCTTTGAAACGGGGTGGCGACAAATAGTCACCTAGCCTGCTTGATTTAATCAGGTATACTACACATGTTCTTTATCTAGCATTTTTGTATACCTCTCATTATCTTTCTTTTTCAAAAATTTAGCTTGTACCGCTGCCTATGATTTTAAGAGATCAGGTCGTATCCATCTTTTCCCTGCTTTTTTTCCACCAGTACTCTGGAGATAGGTAAGCGCCCACAACGGTGATGGTAAGTTTCTTCTTCTTCACTGTTAAACATATATATTGATTGTCGTCATGAGGAGCCACAGGCTGGAGAATGTAAGAGAGATTGCGACGAATAAACCCAATAAAATTGCTCTTTTCACCAGTAGTAGATGACATGAATGATTCATATCCAGAGAGCCTGATTGTGCTGGATAAGCTCGGTTCGCAGATGACAATGATCGGAAACATGTGGGCGTAAACGAACCGACGATAATCAGCAACGCGCGATCTGAGTCCCCGGGCATTCCACTGAAAAACTGTTGCTTTTCGGACCTCATCCCTGAAAGGCAGTAGCTGTTGAGCCATGGTCTACTCAAGGGCTGCCAGCACCCGACTCAGAGCGTCCAGTACTTGAAGTGCACTTCTGGCTGACGCTGTCTGCATGTTGTTCAATAACACGCGAATGGCACTCATTAGGGGTCGCAGAAGAGCGACCACTTGCTTATCTGTATTCTGCAAGTCATCCGATGCAGCACCTTGCTGTACTGGAGGTGGCTTCTGCTGTGGCTCTGCTACAGGTCGTGTAGGCGTAAGAGGTGACCATTCCTTTGTAGAGAGAGATCTCCCAGTTTTCTCTCTTCCAACCTAGGCGTTTGTCACGCTCAGAGCAGCAGCTGGCTGTGCTCTATGAACTGTCGACATATGCTTAAAAGTTGACGTTGTCCATCGTGAGGACCTTCGACGGTGGCGTCGTCTTCGTCGGACTTTTTCAGCGGCCTCTTTGTGGGTTGAGCTGTCTCTCACCATTTGTCTAAGAATAGAAATCTCTTTCTTAATATGTGGACAGTCTTTGGAAGAAGCACTGTGAGCACCCTGACAGTTTGGGCACTTCAAAGTAGTTGCGCTGCACTTGTCTTCTGGGTGGGGTTCGGTGCATCGGGGGCATATTGCAGAATTTCTGCAAACGCCCTTCACATGGCCCATCTTCTGGCAGTTGAAACACTGCATAGGCCTCGGAACATATGGTCGAACCGGGTGGCGAAAGTGGCCTACCTTCACGTACGAGGGAAGACAGTCGCCTTTGAATGTTATTCTGACACAACGTGTGCTGCCGAGGCGGCCCACGTACACAATGACGTTGTTTTCGCTTGCCGGTTTTATGAGAATTGGCAGGTCTGCATTGGAAATTTCGTTGTCGATGTCATAAATGACTCCTGTTACAGTGGCGCCATCAGCGGGCACGATGGATCGGACTTTGATGTTGCCCAGTTGCGTTATATGCTGCAATGTGTTCAGCGCACTGGAGTTCTTCACATCGACCGCCATAATGTTTTTCCTTGTATTCAGCCTGACATCTTTAATCTCATTCGGCACGGTGTTTTCTAGATACAAGGAAAGTGCTTGCCTGTTGAGCACGCGCAGATTGTCAGTTGTGTTCTGCGGCACGAACAGGATGGAATGAGGCCATCGTTGAGGCGCATTTTTCACGGTGGTCGAACTTGACGCCGAAGACGCGTTCATGATCCTTCGTTTGGCCTTGCGGTGCAAGACAGGTTGAAAGTTGTCTTCCGAGGACTCGTCACCTGAGGCGGAGTACAGCTCGGTGTCTTCGCTCTCACTAGACGTGTTGCCTCGCTTCCTCGAAGCGATGCCCGTCGGTGAACCGGAACCAGGCGGGGCCCCGTGAGCTTGTCCGTCCATCACCGTGATATGCGGG
Source organism: Dermacentor silvarum (assembly GCF_013339745.2). Taxonomy (NCBI): domain Eukaryota; kingdom Metazoa; phylum Arthropoda; class Arachnida; order Ixodida; family Ixodidae; genus Dermacentor; species Dermacentor silvarum. The sequence goes on along the minus strand of NC_051154.1, from coordinate 9,896,886 downwards.
GTGGTAGACCCCACAATTGCAGTTAGAAGTCCAGAAAAACACAGAGACGGGCGAGATGCGTTCCACAGAAGAAACACTTCGTCTTCCTCCCCCGCGAAGAACTCCGAAATAAATAAAAAAAATTTTTAAATAAATAAAAAACACAAGAAAACTAACACACCTGAACTTGATATAGCTCAATGATGACGACAAAAAATGACGAACGATTAACAGTGGATACAAAAATGAAACAGGGTGCGGATCAAATATTAACGTAAGAAAACTTAACAGTAGTGCACTAAAACAAAGTTCAAAAGAAAACGAAGTTCAAAAGAAACAAACGATGTCATACGCGCGTGGCCGGGCAGCAGCAGCAAGTCCATAAACCGTGAAGTCGGTGCACAGAGCTTTCCCGAAGAATGCCGGCGAGCTCATCTTGTTGAGTTGAATGCGATTGCTGGGCTGGGTTTCCCGGGAGTCTAGATCTGACGACTTCACTCAAGCAGGTTGAGCTTACTTGAGGCGAACTACCGTGAGCTTCGTTGCAGACGTGGGTTTGTCATCTCGTACGTCAACTAGTTACTCGGAATTCCGACGCAGCTAGGCGGCCCAGGCGAGACTGGACGGCACTAGCCCCTCGACTGCCTCTCGGCAGATCGCAGGTTCAGCTTCTAGACTGATTAGCAGGGACTAAAACCTGCGCTTAAATAGCCTTTCTTTTCCCTTGTTCCTTAGGTCGGGGAACGGAGGTATCGTTGACAGTTCACCTAATTATCTCATGACTCCTCCCAAAGGTCTCGGCCACGCCCCTTTTAATCAGGGGTGAGGGAACGGGTGAGCAAGACGAAAGTACAACTGCTGATAACGTCGCTAGAGCGATGTCGACGTCAGGAGAAAACGAGGCACAGACATTAGTCGGTACACATTGACGTTTTATTATTCAACCATCCACTCCGGAGCCACGGAGCACCGCCGGCGAGCAGCAGGCTACTGTGGATTCAATTTTGTTGACACGACTTTTTTTTTTTTACACACCGTGTCGACCGACGCACTTTTGGTCAGAACCTAGCCATATACAGCTTCGACACGCGTTCGGCTATGGCGGCTTCCCTCGTACTCCACTAATGGAGCCAGTGGGTATCTGATGCATTAACAAACGCTACCTTGAAAAGCCTCAGTCCCTGCTCAAGGTAAGTTTTAAGTATAGTCTGCATATCTATTAACTAATTTGGGCAATCTTATTTTTGATGATATAGTTGTGAATCACTTTAAAATTACCTCATATTCTTTAAGCTAACATCCATTTTGACACCTGTGCTAAGGCACTTTATACATAAACCGATATATATCCACCGCCGAAAATTGCTGTTCTACGGATCGTTTTGTCCGCGGACGCGATCCGCCAGAACAGCTTCGCTGTAAAAACGTTGGCGGTGGTGAGTTTCGGAACCTACGACCCCACGCTCAGCGTTTTAACCACTGAGCTAAACACCCACGCTTGCAGAAGGTGAATGTATCTGAACCACATGAATGTGTTCTACCTGCGTTACAAAACAAATGGCAAGAGAGAACAGTTTCTATGAAGGCTTTCTTGAAAGATTTGTTGATGGTAGAATAATAAAAGCCATCTCTAGGACCACATGTGGAGCCGACTAGGAGCATTCTAGACATTTAAAAAATTCCAACTTTTGGAAAATTTAATGCCAAACACGCCACATCCCCGATGCGTCTTAGTGTTTGCGAGAGTAGTAGCAAGTGGTTCGTGTGGAAAGGGAAAGGTTGACGCTATCTTCTCAAGGGCTGCAGAAGATAGCGTCAACCTTTCCCTTTCCCGAGATGCGCATTCCGTTGGGGCGTTCCATCATCAACCGAAATGCCACCGATTTCTGAGGGCTCGTGCGCTTCACATCGCGCAATGAGTCATGATAGATAAGCAATAATAGTTGATAAGGTGTTGATAATAAGCAACAATAAGGATGATAAGGAGTGATGAGGGTTTATATGAGTCTCATCACGGTTGATAACGGTTCCACGCGGATGGATAGGTATTAAAGAGCGATAAGGGCTTTATTGGTCGTAGCAATTATGATAAGGTTAATAAGCACCGATAAGGGCTGATAAGGGTCAGATCAAGTCCGATAAGGCTGATAAGAACCGATAAGAGTTGATAAAGATTGGATCAATAGCGATAAGATTGATACCAATCATAAGAATTGATAAGGCTCAGATCGAGTCCGACAAGGTTGATAACAACCGATAAGGGTTCATAAGGGTCGGACCAAGTTTGATAAAGTTGATAACGACCGATAATTGTTGATAAGGGTTTATACACGTCGGATCAAGTTTCATAACGTTGATAATAACACCGGGCTGCGTGGAGATAAGCAAGTGGCACAATGCTTACGCATACTTAGACAACTCCCAGAGGAGTTTCTGGGTGAATTTGTTTTCTGGAGGACGACGAAAGCTTCGGGTGTGTAGAGTGCAGGTCTAATCGTCGACCAGCGCAGCTGCACGAAAACAGCTAAAGCAAACAATTATCTGGTGGTCGTAACTCACTACTTTTGACTGAACAGGCTAAGGAACGATGACACTTCCCGCGCCATCGAATTCAGGCACACGTCGACAAGCAAAGCAACACAACGTGGGAGGGGGGCGTATTGCAGCAGGTGAACTTTACGAGCGCGCCTTTCTGCGCACTTCAACAGCTGCATTGCATTGCAAATGATAGCGCCGTGAAATGCCCTTCTTATAGTGGACGCAGGAAAAAAAAGGTATGTATTGATAATGCAAAATTAGACTTGCCTTTTCTTTAAGCGCCACGCGTGTGTACCATATAAAGTTCATTAGGAATTTATTTTTTGTTAAATCGATCAAATAGTATGTCGTTTTAATTAAAGAACGTTTTTTGTTATTTCTAAATGTATGTTCCCTCCTGACATACTCGCGCTTCAATCGCTGCTCTCATAACCACCCTAGCTGAATTGAATTGAATTAGGGGGTTTACGTGCCAAAACGCCAAAACCAAGATTTGATTATTAGGCACGCAGTAGGGGGGCACACCGCAATAATTTGGGCCACCTGCGGTTCTTTAAGGTGTACCTAAATCTGAGTACACGGGTGTTCTCGCATTTTGCCCCCATCGAAATGTGGCTGCCGTGGCCGGGATTTGATCCCACGACCTCGTGGTAAGCAGCCCAATGCCATAGCCACTAAGCAACCAAGCACGGCGGTTCACCATAGATGATGTCGGTGACTGTTTGTTCTGAACCGATTTTCGCCTAAAGCTTCGGTTCCTATTTGGATCGACCTTGAAATAAACGGTCTCAATCCTAACGTAGATGTCCATCGATCGGAAGATCGTGCTGGCTTTTTGTCATATAGCTAGATAGAGCTACACGTGTTACTGCTCAGACAAAAGTTCTTAGTTTCTACTTTGCAACTCCAGAAACGTTCTTAATAAACTGATGCCGCGCCAGCTTTAATTGACAAATGTCGTGCTAACGTCTTATCTATTTCTGAAACTGACAATTGCGAATTACTGAAATGCAAAAAAAAAAAGCCCGTGTACCGTGCATTTGGTGCCCCTTAAGGAACCACAGGTGGTCAAAATTATTCCGGAGTCCTCCATTACGGCGAGATTCACAATCTCGCGGCATTATCGTTTTCTAAATCGCATCAACTTGCCCAAGAAGTTTTATTAAGATATATTGAGTCGGTGTTGAAAAGGCATCTGAGAAATGGGGATTTTGGCGTGCAAGACCCCAGAATAATTTTTTTTAATTACAGTGACGACGGCTGGGTTCGGCTTCATACTCCATCAAGCCTAACTTCGACACCGTCATGTTATTGGTAAGATTGATCTGACCTACTTTGGAAATGTCGTGTTTAGGCACGTCGTTCCAGTGACCATTTTGGCCCTCAGCATAAACTTACGCCATCTTTACCGCTATGCACAAAAGCACAAAACCGTCCCACAAATTGGCGTGCTGTCACAAAACAAGAGCCTTCAAAAGCATTCTGCTGCGTGAAAAATACACCTGTTTCATCGTGGTAGTCTTCTTCGTCTATACAATACGGCGGCCGATGGCCCTGCTACGGTGTCGAGCTCCGCGTAGCTGACTGTCCCCGTCATGTTACTGAGTCCATGGATCTTGGAATGTCTTCGTATACGTGATGTTTCAAATAAAAGGCACTGATCGCTTTGTTGTTGCACAAGTGAGAAATAATAGTTGTGTTTCGTATGTTTAAGATAGATCTACGCGCTCTGTAATTCAGCTAATATTTCTGGATTTTCTTTTTCTCAATGCTATTGTAGCTATACAGAAGCGTCCTCGCTTTCCCCGTTCTGTTTCCGGAACAGTACTTCGCCATACACAGGCACCAGAAATAAAACACCGAGCCACAACAAAACAATATTTATTAAAGAAACTTAGAAACTAGATTAACTCAAAACAACGTCCACCCTAAGCGTTCTTATGCAAGCCTTTTTCACCTCAGCGCGTTGCACACTCGCGCTTGCTGCGCTGGCCTGCCGCATTTTCCTCGTGTATTCCTTCTATCGCTACAATATAAATTCATACAATATGAATTCATGAAACTTCAAGTCATGATGAAGAAATAGAACAGTTTTATGATGTTGAATTAGCAATGAGAAAGGTGCAAACTCAGTATACTGTAGTCATGGGTGACGTCAATGTAAAAGTGGTGAAAAAGCATGGCTGGGAAACAAGCAATTAGCAACTACGGCATTGATTCTAGGAACACTAAAGGAGAGGTGTTGGTAGAATTCGCGGAAAGGAATAGGCTCCGAATAACGAATACCTTCTTCAGGAAGCGCAGCAACAGGAACTGGACCTGGAAAAGTCATAATGGAGAAACAAGAAATGAAATAGATTTCATACTCTCTGCTGATCCCCGCATAGTATAGGACGTAGAAGCGTTGGGTTGGGTAAAGGGCTGGGATTATAGGTCAATAAGATCCAGGATTGCTCTCAATTTGAAATAAGAAAGAGCAAAATTAGTTAAGGTGAATCTAGGCACCCTAGACGCAGTAGGGGTAAAATCAGACGAATTCAGGCTGGTTCTCGCAAACAAATATGCAGCTTTAGAAGAGCAATATGAAGATAACACAGAGGTAATGAATCAAACCGTAACTAAGCTGATTTCAGAAGCAGCAATTGAAGTGGAAAGTAAGGCACCAAGGCAATCAGTAGATAAGCTCTCCCAAGTAACAAAGGACCTAATAAAGAAACGACAAAGCATGAAATTGTCTAACTTAAGAGACCAGATAGAATTCATTAAACCGTCAAATCTGATAAACAAGAAGACAGTAAGCGATTTAGAAATTATAAGGTCGGAAAGATTCAGGAAGCAATAAAAAATGGTCACAGCACGATATCAGCTAGAAGAAAACTTTCCATAGGACAGGGCAAGTAGTATGCAGTGAAAGATAAACAGGGTTATGTCACCAGCGATCTCGATGTCATAGTAAAAACTGAAGAACTAATTCTATACTGACCCGTTAATTAAATTAAATTATTGGGTTTTACGTGCCAAAACCACGATCTGATTATGAGGTACGCCGTAGTGGGGGACTCCAGAATAATTTTGACCACCTGGGGTTCTTTAACGTGCACCTAAATCTAAGTACATGGGTGCTTTCTCATGTCGCCTCCATCGAAATGCGGCCGCCGCGGCTGGGATTCGATCCCGCAACCTCGTGCTCAATAGCTACTGAGCAACCACGGCGGGTCCTATACTGACCCGTACAGCACACAGAGCAGCCGCGCAACCTTCATTGCACGTAGTGATGAATAGGATGCAGAGGCCCCTTTTATAACTAGCGATGAAGCTAGAAGGGCCTTGCAAGACATGACCAGGGGAAAAGCAGCTTAGGCTACGGAATAACGGTCGATTTAATGAAAGATGGAGGACCTATTATGCTAGAAAAGCTTGCGGCCCTTTATACGTAATTCCTCACGATATCAAATGCGCCATAGAGCTGGAAGAATAGCAACATTATACTAATCCATAAGACCGGACATGTTACGAAACTAAATAAATATAGACCCATGAGCTTGCTTTCACTATTGTATAAAATATTCACCACGATAATTTCCAGTAGAATCACGCCAACAGTTGACTTCAATCAACCAAAAGAACAGGCTGGCTTCAGGACAGATTATTCTACAATGGATCACGCCGAGTCATCAATCAGGTAATTGAGAAATCTGATGAGTACAATCAACCTCTCTAAATGACTTTCACAGATTATGAAAAGGCATTTGATTGAGTATGATACCAGCAGTCATGAAGGCATTTCCTAAACAAGGAGTACAGGAGGGATACGTGAATATCTTAGCAAATATCTACAAGGATTCCACAGCTACCTTGGTTCTCCACAAGAAAAGTAGAAAGTTACCTTTCAAAAAAGGGTTCAGGCAAGGAAACACAATCTCTCAAATGCTATTCACTGCATGCTTAGAAGAAGTATTCAAGCTCTTAAACTGGGAAGGTTTAGGAGTCAGAATAAACGGCGAATATCTCAGCAACCTTCGGTTTGCAGATGAAATTGTCCTATTCAGCAACAATGGGGACGAATTACAGCTAATTATTGAGGACATTAACCGAGGAAATGTAAGAGTGGGGTTGAAGATTAACATGCAGAAGACAAAGATAATGTTAAATAGCCTGGCAAGGGAACAAGAATTCAAGATCGCCAGTCAGCCTCTAGAGTCTGTGAAGGGCTACGTTTATCTCCGTTAATTACTCACAGGGGACGCTGGTCACAAGAAGCAAATTTACAGAAAATTAAGGACGGGATGGAGTGCATGCGGCAGGCATTAACAAATACTGGAAGCTTACCGCTGTCGTTGAAAAACAATGTTTACAATCACTGCATTCTACCGGTGCTAACATATCGGGCAGAAATTTTAATGCTAACAAAGAAGCTCGAGAACAAGTTAAGGACCGCGCAAAGGGCGCTGTAATGAAAAATTTTAGGCACAACGTTAAGATACAGGAAGAGAGCGATGTGGATTAGAGGGCAAACGGTGATTGCTGATATTCTAGTTGACATTAAGCGGGAAAATGGGTCTCGGCAAGCCATATAATGCGTAGGATGGATAAACGGTGGACCATTACAGTTACAGAATGGGTGTCAAAGGAAGGAAAGCGCAGTCGAGGATGGCAGAAAACTAGGTGGGGTGATGACATAAGGGTATCTGCAGGCGCCAGTTGGAATCAGCTAGCACAAGACAGAGGTAATTGGAAATCGCTCGGAGATGCCTTCGTCCAGCCAGTGGACATAAAATATAGGCTGATGATAATGAAAGTGAATTCCTAAATTCTGAGTCAACGACAGAAGAAAGCTACGGGATGCCGAGGAGAATATTAGCTTCGGTTAAGTGCAAGTAAATCCCGCCAAACGTTGGTTATTGGTAGCTCATAGAAAAAGTCGGTGTTTAACCCAAAAGGGAAATCATTGCTTGAGTAGCAAGATATTAGACAGTTATACCAAGCAAGGTTCGTAGTTTTATCAGCTGCATAAATTGCTGTGAACATTCGCTTACTAACTAAATTAGCAAGAACGTTGTCACGCGCGCACAGGCAAACAAGAACACATTTCACTATATATAGGCCAAACTACACGCACGCTTGCCGGCGCGCGAAAGCACGCGCCCACGCGCCTTGCGTTTGCCGCGCTTCGCGAGTAATGGCCAAGACAATCCATTAGCAACCATCCTGTTGTTGCTGTGCGGACGAGTCTCGTAAGGTCTACGGGCGCTGGAATCGCAGAACGATCTCTGATATTGGACGTGCTATGCGCTCATAACTTACGTTTCAGCTGCGTTTAGAGAAAGCGAAAACTAATTTCAATAGTTATACTGGCAATCAATGCGAGTGAGAGCGCAGCCATCACGAGAATTCACGCTGAAACGGGAGCCATGGGTGCCGCCATGTTGGACAACGCTATTTCTTAGCGTGCGTAAACATTAGATATCTGTGCTGGAGCCGCGCTTCGACGCGTGCGATCTGTCCTGCACCATGTGCGCATGCGTGAGGCGCGTGGGCGTGAGCTTTCGCGCGCCGCCACGCCTACGTGTAGTTTACATTGCTTACATTTACGGATATACCGAACATGTTTTTGCAGATGGTACTGTAACACAGACCTATTCTGTGGCAGCTAACACTATACCTGGAATGGGGATCACGCAAAGGTTCGGACACAAAACATCGTCTACAGCAGCTGAGTTCACTGGCGTGCGAGAAGCAACCCGCGGCCTACTGCAAAAAAGCCTCGCTAAATGGACTGTGTTCTGTGACTGAAAACCGGCGCTGCAACTCATAAGCAATTATATGGACTACAGAAGCCATATAGTCCACTAGTTTATGACATGATGGCTCTGCTTGTTGAAGCGCCTCAATCCGGGCATACCATTCCACTGCAGTGGATTCCTAGCCATTGTGGAACAGCTGGAAATGAGCAGGCAGGCGCGGAGACAAAAATGGCGCACACTGATGGGAATATCATAAAACTTCATTTGTCCCGGTATGACATCAACGCCTTGCTCCATAACTCCATCAAAACCTTTATGGCGCGACCATGCGACAACCCCGAGCATCGGCAAGAGCGCCTCCATAAATTTGACGCTGGCTTGAGATTCCATCTTCCACTTCGACTACGAAGAGGCCAGGAAACACTCATCCATCGATTACGGCTTGGCGTGGCGCACACTAGCCGATACCTTGACAAGATAGGGCTAGAACGGGATACTGACTGTAGCGTCTGTCACACCCCCGAGACAATAGACCACATACTGTGCGTGTGCCCTCAGTATGCGGCCGAGCGAAGGACACTTAAGTGTAGTGTCGACTGTTTGGACTCCCGCCCCTTTTCGGAAGAAAAAATTTTAGGCGCGTGGAGAAGAGTTGACCATGCCCAACGCACCATAAGATCCCTCTTGAACTTTCAGAGTGTGACTGGTTTTGACGATCGTCTCTAGGACTTGTAAAGAGTGTGAGGTGTGTTTGGGTGATAACGTTTTGAATGGACAAGATTACTGCTGCGTGTATTGTGTCTATAGAGCGCACATCCACGTATTGGACAACCTGTGTAAATAGTAGCTCATTGTACGATGTCATAATCACCTGCCACCTACCTCTCCCTGTAACTCCCACTTCCCCTTACCCCAGTGAGGAGTAGCAGGCTACGCTCTCCAGGCCGACCTCTCCTCCTTTCTCTTCATTAAAATCTACTCCTTCTCCTCGGCCTTATGACCGCGGACACTCGCTGACAGAACGCTGGCGCGATGAAGAGCGGCAGCAGTGGATCGGGCTGCCTCTCACTTCAGTGCGAACTAGGGGCACGAGAATACAGCGCACACGAAGCCATCAGCTTCTCGGGTTGCCTAGCCTTCGAACCCACCGCAGGTTACCGTCAAGGCGCGCGCGGCCGCTCTCAGCCACCGCAGCAGGAGTAGCAGAGGAGATGCCCTCCCTCTTATCGCCTTATCGACCTTATAGCACCACGACCTTCTCTCACTTGGACTTTACGCGGAACATCACGGGGATGCCGACGGCAGTGACGACGGCGGAAATTCGCCGTCCATACACTTGCTATCGCAATAAAAAAAAGAAAGTAAAAAAAAAAGAAAAAGAAAACAGAGTGCGCTGTTTCCAATCGCCCGCCGAATGACGTCCAGGCTCACGCGAGGGTAGCACTGACGACGCGTCCGGGCATCGATCTGCTGTCCCTCCCGAAAGCCAAAGCCCAATACTGCGTGTCGGCAATGAGAACCAAGGGGAAGATACTACCTCCGCGCTTGTCATTCTCTCTACGATTGCCTGTTGTCAATTTGTCATGAAAGTTGTCAAGTGACAAATTTAGTTGGTTTTGTTCTTTTTTTTTATTTAAACGCGCCATGGCAGCACAGTGGCTTTGACGTTGCACTGCTAAACACGAGGGCCGCATTTCGATGGGGTCGAAATGCAAAAATGCCCGTGTACCGTACATTGGGTGCACGTTGAAGAACCCCAGGCGGTCAACATTATTCCAGAGTGCCCCACTACGGCGTGCCTCACAATCACATGGTGGGTTTCGCAGGTAAAACCCCACCATTAATTTTTAATTAACCTTAGTTATAATTAACTGTTCAAGCGAGATGCTATTGAGGCGATGGAACAAAATGAAGTACTTTGCATTAAAGCGATAATTTAAACGAACAGACGTAATAAGAGAAGTAAACGGGCAGATACAAATCAGAAGGCAGCGATTGTATGTGGACGCAGCAAATGCGTTTCCGCATGTTCCTAATTTCTTCTTAGACCCTCAGTGTCTTCTTTCCGTAGCGGGCGGGGCGCGCATTTCCGGCTTACACTACGCTGCACGCGCGTTCAATCACCGCTCAGAGAGGACAAAAAGAGAGAGAGAGAGGAAAGGGGAGCTCTAACGACCCTCGGACGAGCAAGGCTTTTCAAGATGCTCGCATCGTTGCTTCTTTGAGAAAGCCGTAGCGCAACATCAAGACGCAGCATCGGCGAAACGAGCGTCGGGGCAACTTGGCCAAATGCGTTCAGGCTGGCTGCCACCCGTAAAGCGCTGTCCTTTGGTGGGCCACTTCAGGAAAGGATTCAGCGTAGCGACGCTCTCTGTCCTATTTCTTCATTTCTGTGAAAGCGCGTATGCGGCCCGGCAGCGGCGAGCCGTTGGAAAATCAGCAGGCTCGTTTGTAGAATTTTTTCTGCAGCATTGATTCTTGCCTGTCATGCGCTTGAGACTCACTCCTGCGATGATCGTTGCTGATTTGTGACATGATAAGTTTGTTTCATTGATCTTTCTTCTTAAATTTATTCATGCCTGAACGGCTATTAGCAATATGAAATTCACCGAACGTGTGCGTTGTGTCTCGCAGGAGCAGAAAATGCATGTCGATGGAACATCCCGTGCTGCTCTTTTGGCACAAATCAAATCTGCAATTTAAGAATCAATAACCGTACGAATTTTCTGTTCTAGAGAGCATTAAGGAGTGAGCGAAAATATTCGATGAGCTGGAGAAATCTCAGGAGGGTGCAAGAAATTTCAGCTTTAGCTTAGGATTAGTTTCCCAGAAATTTTCAGTGCTGGGATTTGCGTCAAATGTTGCTGTGAAAGTGTTTCGTTTGCCCTCGAAGCATGGTGCGTTTTGCAGCGGATAATACTGCTTGGCAACTTTGAGACAAACTGGGAGGGAGAAACCGCGGGCAGCAATCGTCCCTTGAAAGGGGGCATCACGCTCACCTGATTGAAACAGAGGAGAAAAATGTCCGACGATTACGATACTTCCTAATGCGAAATTTGAGCGCAGCTGTATACGTGTTTTCATTTCCCGATATACTGAGGCAAGGAACTCGTTTGTTCTTATATGCGTTATTGACGTGTTCTATTGAGTGGATCGCGCAGATATGTTGGCATTTAAGCAGGTGGTTCTTGGAAAATAAAATCAGTTGTTAGAAAGCGCTCGTCCTTGTGTTACTCCTTTTCTTCGTCCCTGTTTGTTTGCGCACAAAAAGTTTTAAAAATGAATCTGTTCCAACTAGGCCGACTCACAGTTATGCTTAAAGAACTTGAGTCCGAAATCACCGCACAGATTGGCAGTGGGATAGTGTCGTCAGCGCCTTTGCAGAGGGAGTGGCAGTATGAGAACAATGGCATGATGAGCGGCATCTGAGCCAGCAGGACGAAGGCGCGAGCAGTGGCACGAGCGCGTTCGTACGGTTGCGCCGAAGGACGCCGACGCTCAACCCAGGAACGGGCGCCTAAGAGCTGCGCTCTAAATGTCGTAGTTTCTGTCGTAATGCAAATCACTGACACGTGAGCTGGCGCAATATTACATGCAGTAGGTCTTGAACTGTTTCTCGTTGTATTAACGCGATAGCGTTAAGGGCCCCGTGTCGCACAAAATTCGGTGTCGGCGCCGGCGGCGTTGTCCCGCCAAAAAAATCCTCCCGAATCACGCAGGCCCTCCACGTGCGCAGAGGTGCTGGTGAACTAATCAAATTTCTCAAAGTAAAATGTATCAGAAAAATCGTAAAGTACGACCTAACCACAACCTACAGACATGATAGCGTCGGATTCTAATTTTTAATATACGAGAAAACATAATTCTCTTACGCGGAAACTCAAACACAAGACCCTTTTCCAGCATTTCTACCACTCATACAGCGGCGCGCCGCGGTTTCCTCCTTGCAAAAATAACATCCAGATGGCGCTCGCCTCCTCGCTAGCCTACAACAGCGTTGCATGTAGGCTCCCTACGGCAGCCACATGCGGAGGCGAAGTTGGAGAAAAAGAAAGCTGCAGTTGCCGGGAAGCCTGATAAGCAGCTAGGGATCTTTGAATGCTATCGTGTACATTCCCCTCTTAAAGGCGAAGCTTAAGCGTCCTCCAATCTTTTTGGTGTAAGTGCAGTCCAAAATGGGTGGCCTTCGAGAAAGAAACTTTATTCTGTGACGACTCATCTAATTTTACACAATTTCTAACTATTCCGCATTGCGAGTATAATTACAGAGGGAAAGCAACCGACTATATTCCTTCCAGAAGTGTAAGCAATAGAGTCGGTTCGTTGAAGAGAGAAAGAGACGTGTTTGCAAGTCCCAGTGGTGATGTTACAGACATGGATTTTTCTTCCTCCATTCACTAGCTTGCCTTTTTCTGCTTTCTGCTGGCTTATTCTTTCCTCTCGGTGCTGGTTTGTGAATAATCGTCGAGAGCGTGGCGCCAGTCAATCGCAGCAGGTGGTGGCGATGGTTACAAAGTGACAGGAGACGACTGTTGAAAGTTGGGCCTATACTTAAACGAAGTGCTCAAACGTCTTAGTATAGGGCTGACAAGCCGGGCACGAAGGGCTCGGCGCACGTATACATGCGTGATAGCACAAATTGGTCTCATAAGATGGTGCTGTGGGTACTACTGGCCACACCCTGGCCACGTCTCGAAACAATACCGTTATTTTTTATCAGTCTTGACATATTTCTTCAACAAAACGTGTTTATAAAACTAACCAAAATTGTAACCAATGGTTTCTACCACTGCTCGGGCCGGGCTCGGGCTGGTTAAGCTAGTTTTGACACGGGCCGAGGCCGGGCTCCTGCCTAGGTGATTTGAGCTCGATTATGCTCTGCGAAAGCAAGGATTTGATTTAGACAGTCGAAGGAACCCCTACAGACTCTTTTAAAGTCAAGCTTTCTGTGCCTTTTAAGTATCGCGTCTGCCTGCCACGCTGTCTCGCTGGATTACAGCATGCAAGTCCTCGGGCTTCCGCAAAAGCCCTGACCGCAGGCCTGGCTCGGGCATGTTTAGCAAGTTCTGACGCGGGCCGAGGCCGATGTCGAATGCGTGACGACGACTACCAGGAATGGCCGGTGATGTGAGTTATCGGGCCTCATTCCGACCCGTAATAGGCCCGGGTATGCTATTTGTAACTTGGCAAAAATGTCCGGTGTAAGAACGGCCCTCTTACAAAATATGACTCACTTAGTAGCGCCTATTGGTCTCTGGGAAAGCCGTGGCAGGTACACATTATTGAGCATATGAACGGCGTTCCTTTGTTTCTGGGAACCAGTAGCCACACGCACCCACCTACGCCTAGCCCTTCGCGACACTAGGAAACTCTGGTGAACGTTATTCAAGGCTCCAATTCTCAGAGCTGATCTTCGCATTCACACGAGATAGAGACGAACCACGTATGAAGGCGGGTGCGCGACAAGTTTGACAGTGGATGGACAAGGGGGAGTAACGGCAAAGAACAAATTCCGAGAGTGGCAGTACGTCACGCAGTCGTAATAAAATGATGGCTAACAGATATTTGCATTACGTGGACGATGAAGAGATTTAAAACAGGCTTCCGTACAGGATAGCTAACATAAAAATCCGTAGACTGTCTTCAGTTATCAAAAGCATTCTTCGTATACAGCAACCACTAGAGCAATAGGTGCAGTTGGTTAAGACGATCAAGAGCAGAAAACGTGCCTAACAGAAGAGCCGTTTTGGCTCGGCACGAAAATATGAGATGACATAACTGACCGAGCTACCAAGCACTCTTTATTAGAAAAAAATTGACAGTTTTGATTCAAAGGCGATGCATTGATTGCGATAGCAAATTATTAGATAGCTATACAAAGAAAGGTTACTAGATTTATCAGCCGTATAAAAGGTTGTAAACATTCGCTTACTAGATACATTAACAAGCACGTTGTCACAAGCGCAAAGGTAAACAAGAACACATCTCACACGAAGCCATCAGCTATCTCGGGTTGCCTAGCCTTCGAGCCTACCGCAGATTGCCTCCAAAACAGGGCGCGCGTGGCCGCGCTCAACCACTGCACCGGAAGAGGAGAAACCTGCCCTCTCCTTTTGCTCGCGCGATCCCCGGCTTCCCCCCTTGCGCGCGCGAGATAAAGCCGCCATAGTTCTTGGCTCACTCTCGCGCCCACGGTGCGGTCGCGACTTTATCGAGCTTGGACTTTACACGGAGTATCTATCATAAGGGCGACGGCGAAAATTCGCATGGAGTGCCCATATAATTACTATGGCAATAAAATGAAACGCACCGGCCAAGCGCAAACAAACAGTTCAGGGGTGATGCTGGCCACGTACATATGAAAACGATCAAGTGCGTTAATAGCGCTTACAATAAGCAGACTTTCGGCAGCCATGAATGATGTTCCACCGCGCATTGTCTGTCTGTTATAATTTTAATGCAACATCAAAAATGAAGCAAATGTTAATAGCTTTCTTAGAACAAAGAAATTAATTTATTACCATAACAGCAAATAAATTATGAAATACGTTCACAAATTATGTTGCACACTAGGGCATACCGTGATTCACCACTACTTTTTATTTATTCGTTGAAGAGACCAAGAATGTGCCGTAGTATTTCGCAAATTTATTCCAACATCATTGAATTAGGACTTTCATTGAGCTTCAAAAGTAAAACATGACCGGCGGAGTGTAGAAGGGTGGTGACCTATGCCTTCGTTAGATATTGCCGCACAACTGTTTGGCAAATGAAGTGCAAGTGTTCATATCACAATGCAACGCGTGAAAAAACTAATTGTGTAACTTTTTCTTCCTTTTTTACCTCTTCATTTTTCAACTACAGTAGAAAATTCGACAGAGCCAAATCGATCAGGAAGAGTACTCTCGTGGTGCTGGCTGACGGGGCCCAGATCTGTAGCACAAAATTCTGGGCCACAATTGAAGGGGGGGGGGGGGGGTAGTAAGAGTGGTCCTAACAGCCCTCCCCCGAAATTGTTTTTGTGTTTTAACTTTTTGGGTGATGCTACAATATATATACCTTCACAGCGACCACCACTTGCCAGCATTTTTCATACACTGCCACTTTCATGATATTACTTACACCCTCTTCCTTTGCTCAACCCTTCCCTTTTACAAGACCACCTCAGCGCTCCCTCTCCCGCCCGCCTTGCCATGCGCAGCTTTCACCTCACCCTCCCGTTCCTTCGCGTCTTAAAAGCGAGCCATCGGTAGGCGGGATCCGTATCTCGTCAAAAACAGAAATTTGCGAAGCACTTAACATATCCACAAATAATGGGTCTGCACGCTCAACAAGGTGCAAAGAAAATGTAATTAGATCTACCATCACCATTTGCGATGCATGTATTCATCTACAAAGAAATTGCAACTAGCGTTCGGAACTACAACGAGAAACACATCTCGCTGGCTGTGGAAAAACTATGTTGCTCACAGCTTCTACTATATAGGCATGGTGCACGGTAACGGCAGGGCCAAGGCAGTTAGCTGTCGTTCATGAAACACCGGCTGCGGTGTCCCGGCTTCGGTGGTGTTGTACTCCAAACCAGGCCCGTAGCCAGGGATTTCTTTTTTTTTTTTTTTGGGGGGGGGGGGCACTTGCAGGAGGTTTTGACTATTTGAGGAAAGCACCTATTGTTCAGTAATTATTTTCCGCAAAAATCTTATGTTTCTGTGCTTGTCGGCGAATCCGATGCGCATTTTTCGAGGCAGCTGCTACGAAACTGTCTACCGCGGTAGAAGGCTGTCACCGCGGCTAACACGCGGCGACGGTGGCTGAAAAAACGGAGGCGGGGGGGGGGGGGGGGGGGGGGGGCGAAGGGTCGCAGTGGTGGCAAAGTCGGGAGCGCAACTGGGGCGCTATAACGTAAAATGATTCCAAACTCATTTGATTCCAATTTCTCCAATCAGCCTCCACGATTGGTCAAAGCATTTTGAGGCCACTCCCAACTTCGCCTGTCTGTCACGCGACGCCACGAAAACCGCGATAGCTCCCCAACTGATACAACGTGTACACTCGGATTATGCATGATTAAACCGCACAAAAGGAACATTAGCATTCCCGATTCGACTCCTTAATTTTCATCACTAGCCCTCTGCGATTGGTCCAATGTTTTCTGGCTACGCCCACTTCGCCTATCTGTCACGCGACTTCACAAAACCGCGAAAACTCACCACGTCAATGTGACGTGTACGCGAAAAAAATGCATTAATATGCCGAACAAAACTGAAAAATTTTTCTGAATAGCCACCGACTGCCACGCGTTCCGAAAGGCATAGAAGATGGCTGCCCGGCGATCGCTCAGGCCCTCGCTACTCGCACCTGCCGGTGAGCACGTATTTATTTGCGCATGATAAACCTTTTTGCGTGGCAGTAAAACGTTATCGAGCCCTTTCGGCATGCATACGACATCGCTCTGCCAACTCTTCCTTACTGAGGATCCGTTTTAGTGGCAGTCTTAACCTTCCGTTGCACGCCGCCGCGATTTTTGACCAGCCCCCGCAAGCTAAGTAAGGCGAAGGGGACCAATCGGAGAAGCCGGCACCACCCCCCTCTTCATGCGGTTATCTATTTTCACTGTGCTGGCTCGGCCCCATCGAGACCCTCTTCACTAGAGCGTGGTCCTCGTCTCTTGTCAGCCAATTAGCAAAAAAAAAAAAAAAACAGCTTGAGTGCAGACAAGGTTATTGGTTTTGAAAGCGAACAAAGGTGACCTTCTATAAACGAGGAGGGTGTTTGATTGGGTTGTTCAGACAACGCTGTGGGTCACCGCCCGATGCTTGCGTCGGTGGTGACGTAAATTTGACGTCAGGAGTTTGGAATCAAAGCAGTTTGGAATCATTTTACGTTATAGCGCCCCTGCCCTTCTCTGTTTATCGGGTGCCGACTGTCAGGTGGGGCGTCCTCTGCTCTTTTGTGATGCTCCGGGTCGCTTACGCCGCGGCCCGTTCGGCCGATGTACTCAGCGCCGTAGGGCACGGAAAGATTAGCTCAGTCTTGCACAGGATGAGCTGCTGTTGCCAATGCCAAGTTTCTTTGCGCAGTGGGCCGGCGAGAGCCCTGCTGGAGAACGCCGCCACCGCCCCCCCCCCCCCCCCCCCCCCCATAAAAATTTCGGGGCGAGGGGGCTATTCCCCCCTTCTACGGCCTGATGTACACTTTTATTCCTTCCCTTTACAAGATTTTAAGTTTAACACACCAATTGTTCTTATGGAGCTGGGGGGGGGGGGGGGGAGGGGGGGCTCCCCCACCCCTCCCTGGCTACTGGCGTGATGCAAACTTTTATTCCTTGCCGCAACCAGATTTTAAGTTTAACATAGCAATTGTTCGTATGGTGCTAGCAACTAGCGACATTCTGTTTCTCAAGGAGTACTCCGGAAGTCAGCCTCAGGCAACCGGAAGTTCAGGTGTCTCCGAACCGGTGAGAATAATTAAAACCCATCTGAAAGGAGGTAATGGTTCAAGTTACGAACTGCATAGGATAGATATGATATAGGAGCATAAGTTTAGTTAAGGAGAGGGTCCATTAAACGTCAGGTCTTTCTCATCATTGTGATGATTAACTATCACCATCAGCAATGAATCGAGCATCGTCGTCTTCTTCTGCAGCTAGCTCGTTGCCGCGCGATCGCGCTCGTGCTTCTGCTCACGCGTTCGTCGTCGTCGTCCTCTTCTACAGCTGGCTCGGTTGCTGGTCATGATTCCAGCGTAGAATTTCACTTCTCTTCTGTCGTAATGGGGAGGCCGCGTTAACGGGGGTATGAGTCATTGCTTAAGTCGGTATGAGCCGTTCATTGTTCGTGTCCTAGCGCGTGCTCCGCCCGCGCGCGTTATGATTATACGTTATTCTAATTATTATATGTAATATGATAATTATATATTAGCGATAATTATTATAAGTAAGCGATACGCTTGATTCATAAACGAGATAAACCAGTATAGCTCTTTCAAAATGGCCGCCGTTCTACACACAACGCCCCCACTCCCTCCCCGAAAGAAATTCCTAGTTTACGGCGCTGGCACAAATACATCCAAGAAAGGAAGTACAGCCATCGCAGTAGCCGCAGCTCAATGGGTGGAGCATCGCACGTAATGTAGAGGATGTTGTAGAGACGGCGAGGTCGCTTGGACCAGTTTCCAGTTTATTGAGTGCATGGCATCCGAAGAGTAATGGAGAAGATGCGCTTCGGCCGCACGGTACCGGAGCTGGCTTCGTTCTCCTCCTGCGTGTTTCTCGTGCTCCCTTAGCTGGTGGCAGTGGTAGGAATCATCACTTCATTGTCGTATTCATCCTACCGCCTTTGTCATCCCATAGACGTCATTACTTTGTCATTCTATTGTCGTCGTCATGCCGCCATGCTCATGGGAGGCAATGGCAAGGGAGTGTCATAGGAAAGTGGCAGGTGTATATCGCATATAGCCGACGCAACTGACGTCTCACAACTACCGATGTTAAATAAAGTTACTTGAGGAGTACGGTGTGTCGCTCCACTGCTAATCGCATTACCGTCGACAGTCATTCCGAGATGAGTTCTACCATAATTCTTTATTAATAATGTAACTGGCATTCGTAGGGTACTTTATGCACTTTACTTGGGCGGACTATCCAACTTTCTAGTCACCAATTGTTTCCCGCCAACCTGGGTTACTGGGTAGTCCATGGTCGATTGGGTAGCGCCTCCGGCTGCTGTGCTGAGGGAACAAAGAAACCAACTTTGATCACTGGGTGTGTGGCACTGTGTAACTGTGTTCCGCTCTCCTAGGAACCCTTTTGACACCGACATGAGTCACTCGGGATGCGGTACTTCAATGAACATCTTTGTCGCCGACCAATAGCACTAAATATGCGCTACTCAGTCTGTGCTGCTATTCAATGAGCTACGTGCTTGCCTGTAGGGGTGCGCCGCTCTTCAATGAACCTCTTCGACGCTAACTTGGGTAACTTAGCTCTGGGTATGTGCCTCTCTGCAATGAGAAAAGTGATCCCCGATGCTCGGCGGAATCGAATCCACGCCACGCGTGCACTTTACGGTGGCGCCGCCAGATGGCGTAACGTGTCCAGTAAGAAGCGCGAGAGAGGAGCCCAGCTCCATGCACGTTTCGGCGTTGGCATTGCGGTGTACGCTGCTTCGATGCTAATCGCATTAACGTCGACATTCGTCGTGAGATGGGTCCTGCCGGATTTTTATTTGTACATTTGAAATAAAATTATTGCCAGCAATTAATTCTCTTATGCTTTCCGTCCCTTCACATGGTTGTGACTAACAAAAGCATGCCCCTCGGTTCCACTTTTCCTTCGCTCACTAAATCTGTATCCTATATACAAATACAAAAATGGCGCTAATCGGAATTTGCGTTATTCCTTGAGCCTGAATGAAGAAAATTTCCCCGTGAATTTGAGCGAGACCGAGTGAGCGTGAATCCGGCAGCCGTTGAGTTTGAGTTCCTGGTACTTATTCGTACCAGCCACAATTTTCTCTTGGTCTGGTTCAGTCTAATTACGATGAATGCGAGTAAGCCGTAAGGTAAATGTTGCGAGTGAGTACGCCTATATAATTTGCGCAGAGACACTGTTTTTGGATCTGACCATCGTAGACTGCGCTGCAAGTATCATCACAACCTATTTGCACAGTTTCGCCCAATGAACAGTTCCTGTTACCTAAGTCCATCGTTCGCCTGCCTCAAGCGCTTGCCACTACCGCTTGAAAATACTGAATAGAGGTGCATTTGGACCCATTTTACAGTGCACAAGTAAGCTAAGCGAAAGAAGCACACACTTGATTCCTGTCGATAATCGTGCCTCAAAAACCATTTGATACTCTTCGTTCACCGTAGACTGAAACAGGGAAAGCAACAACAAATACTATTTTTTAATACTTTATTTGGCAGACTCTACACAGGCTTCACAGCTCCAATTCATAACCTTCGCTTAGCATGTAGTTACAATACTAGACACTACTTAGCGCGACCGGCAAACCTAGTCATACCATGGATGTTTACAGAAGCAGTGCTCAATGTTGATCTTCGCTGGAACGCCACTCTGCACTACTCAGTCGTCGCTGTTTGCCTTTGCGAGCGGACCATGTGGTGACTGGGGTGGTGACATGCGGAAACATTCCTTTCAAACAACGCAGCAGGCTCTTCGTCCGGTCACTTCAGCTTGAACACAGCATGCGTACGCTTCTGTCGGCAGCGTGTGCACCGAGACACCATAAAGAGGGGCTCAGAAAACCTCCCAGGGCCGAAATCATTTCTTTTGGACACCATGTGCTTGATATCGCCCGCCATAGATGTAGCACATTTTGTTCAGTACTTTTAAGGTTTCATTCCGATCGCGAAAAAAAGGGCTACCTGTTACGGGAGCCCTTACAAGCATTTCCTTCACAAAAAGTAAGGTTATACCTGCAATTTTTTAAATTATTTTTTGCGCAATGCAATGGCGTTGTAGAGTCTACAGTACATTGCCCGTGTCACAGCCGAGCACACAAGTAGACACCAAAATGTTTCCTCACTTTATTTACGCTGCAGAGACGTTTGAGCGTGGTTTTACGCAATTTTACAGAGACGCATTCCCTGTCACAACCCCTTAGCACAAAGTAAGAGAAAAGTGAACTGGCAATTCGGTAGGGGAGTAATATATCCATCACAGCCACCTGTCTGAGAGGCTACGCTAGCGCCCATCGTCTGTTACTAGGGGCCGGCATTCCTCGGGTCGGTAAGTTATACGTGAACTGCGCTCACTACTTTCCTGGTGAGTACCTCTTCCTACCTGCGCCTCGGTAGCCGGCCTGGTGCGAGCGCACCACGGCTTTCGATAAGGTTTTCAGCTTTTCGCTAAAGTACACGAATTACCATTAAACGACCTTATAAAACCAGTGTGCGGCAAAAGCGTATCCGCTACCAAAGTTAGTGTTCAAGAGAGAGGCAACAGGCCACGCCGGCGTTTTACGATCCTTCGATTCGCGCCGCGGGCGCCTTATAATAAGCGCACGTGCGCTGTATGCGGCCATACGCGAGCGAACACCAGGCTTCTCTTGTGGCTGTGTGTAATCGGGTTATAAACTTCCCGAGTCCGCGGATAGACATTGTCCGTATCCCACTTCCGGGGTTAATTCAATTCACGCCGCAGAACCTGGGGTGCGCACTGCTTGATAACTTGTTTACGACAGTGCTTCGCGGCCTCGTTGCGGCAAGGTCTGTCGTGGACGAGCAGGCACATCATGCGCCGTGCCTCAAGCCCTTCGCAGTCATCTCGAAACGGTCGGGGCCAGTGCTTTACAGCGCGAGCGTTTCTGCCCTGTGGCGGGCGGTGAGAAAAGTGCGAGCGATTCCTTTATTAAGGCAAAAGCCTTAGGTGTCCATGTTGGCGGTGCCCTTGGCGTGCCCACGGCGGTGAAGTCGCCGACACCGCAGAAAATGCTCGCATGGACCTCACATTCGTCAGGGAGCTTCCTGTAAACAAAAGTAAATTAGTGGCTTTGAAAAGAAAATTTGATACGTTTCGGTCGGGGCGGGAATCGAACCCAGGCCACCACGGTGCGAGATGAGCATGCTTCGCTGAAACCACGGCTGCTCCGCAATTCTGGCTTACTAAAGGTATGCCCTCTGCATGCCCTTTTGCACACGTAACGTCTCAGCCATATCGCTGACTAAAGGTGTGGCCTAGTGCGTGTACTAACACGCTGCACTTTAGGAACTACGTTACGTGACCCTACGTGGCATTCAGGAGGTCGCCTTCCCATTGCGGTTCGTTCTGTCTTGCAAGAAGTCTAGCCCCAATTGAATAACTTAATGCATTACCAATATGCCTTACAAAGAAGTGTAATCCCGATTGTAGAACCTAATGCTTTACTGAATGTGCAGCAGGCTATCGCTTTCTTTTGTTACAACACCTGCCGAACTTTTTGCATTCGTTTCCACATTTACGAGTGACGTTGAGGTACGCACACAGTTGGCCTGAGAAGGGTAACGCGATATGCACATGCAAGGATCACTTCGAAACCATTTAAGAGTTGTATCTTTTGTACGGGCTTCGAGACACCGAGTGACACCGAATAACGCACAAAAACGGCCTTCGTATCGCACATGATATACATCTTCTTTAATAGTTTTCAATAATAACTAGTTTTTCAATAAGTGAACATCTACGTATTATTTAGAAGCTGCATTTCTATGCAGCAGTGCTCGTTGGGCCACAAACATTTTGCCACCGGAACAATACAGCCACTGCATGTTACAGTAAACGGGTTTCATATGGATAGAGCGGAGAAACTTACCAAAACCATCGCTGAACATTTCCACCTGCGATATCACAACTGCAAAGAAGTTTATATTGCACAGTCATTCTGTGGGTCTTCCATAGGCAAAGCAAATAGAGAATCATGCCCACAAGTTCAACATACTGCAATAAACACGCATAATGTACCGAAGGGTGCTGTGGAATCTATTCTGTATTAAATTATACTAATGACAACAATATGAACAGCAGCGCTTACATTTTTGCAGACTTACATTTGATAAAGACACAGCTAATTATATGTATCCACCCTTTTTATATTTTTACAGGCCATGTTTGTTACTAATTTCTCTCCTTTATTTATACCATCCTTCATTGAAATTATAGGGTCTTTCTCTCGTTTTAGTTGTTTTCTATTTGCCCAATTTCCTTTTCTCCCGCTACTTTCAACAATACAACTATTTACTCATTGCTTCATCTATCGGCATATTTTTTCTTAACTGAATCCATTTTCATAAAAATGTTTTTTTTTCTGATTCATTTTTACACAGTTTTATCTATCTATATTCTATCTATCTATCTATCTATCTATCTATCTATCTATCTATCTATCTATCTATCTATCTATCTATCTATCTATCTATCTATTTATGTATTTATTTAGTCATATTGCGCACTTAATATACGTGCCACGCAGGAAAGAGCATACAAACCATATTTCTTAGCAAAGAGCAATAGGGCATGGTGCCCCCGCATGCACCACAGAAAACAAAACACAAAAGAAAACACAGGAGCATAACACACTCTTAGTGCATGCAAGAATGCATACTATCTCACTGGTTCTCAGGCAAATCGACAGACTGCTCTAGTTTATCAAAAAAGAAATAAGCTCATAATAAATCGGCTTTCGAAACGGATCAAAAACCCCTTTTTAAAGCACGCTGGTTCGAAGAGTTGCAACTCATTTTCAGCGCAAACACAAAACCGAGCATTCATGGTTACGCGAGCTTCTATACAACAAGCTAGTGAATAATCATTGCGAATTAATTATATAGAAATGACCACAATTATACGTGATGCTTCCTCAGGTTACTGCTAACAAGCTAGGACTAAGTACGAAGTGCTGAAATATCTTTAACTTATTATTATTCATCATGTTCATATAAAATACGCCTACTATTTCAAAATTCATCGCAGTGAGATCTCTAGGCACCGCCATTCAATGTTTATTTGTACTCCTGCTGTTCGTGCTGACTGCCTTAAGTATAGCTTCTTTCCAAGAGCTATCAGTGAGTGGAATACCTGTCCGAAGACGCTGTCTCATCCTGATCAGCTGATTCATTCATAAACCACATCGCTAACATACATCCTGCTTTGTAACTGCTAACAGAACTTTTTTTTGCCTATATGTGACTTGGAGCATTCCTTTCCTAATAATTTGCTTATTTGTTATTTCGTGCTATTAATTTGTCCCTTCATCTCTTATATTTAAATGCAAAAATGTTTGTAATGATTGTTTTCAAAAATGATAACTATTATACAAATCTATTTGTGCCACTCCTGCAATGTGCGCGAGGGCTGACAGTATCTGTAAATAAGTAAAACTAAATAAGCTATAATTGGTTTTTCCGCAAAGAAGGCTTCGCTTATTGTTAAAACCTCGTGCATGATAGCTGTGTGTGTGTGTGTGGGGGGGGGGGGGGGGGGTGCGTGCGTGCGTGTGCGTGTGCAAGTGCGCGTGTGTGTGTGTGTGTGCGTGTGCGTGCCCGCACTGTTCTTTCACGCTTCAGACGAACATAACAGTTACCCTTGCCTTCGAGAGCGGTTGCCTCATGGAAACGGCAATTTTTTCAACTGAATGGCTTTTTTTTCTTTGTGTATTTATATTTTCTGCTGCTAGCTATAGTCAGCAAGAGCGTGCAAGTAGAAACATGGTAAGAAAGAGCTTCGTAATAAGATCTTCTACACTTATTGTCTGCTGCTGGTAGTAAAGCAACTACTCCTTTCAAGATAGCATCTTATTGTGTACCTTTGAGCTCAATTTCTCGGTAAATGAAACTTCTGATGAACGTTACTTATTTGCATGGTCCCTTGAAATTACGTTTAATGCAGTCTACTGTATAGAGTAACAACCATATCATGCCAATGTAAATGAAGCCAAGGAAAGTATAGCGTAATTTTTTTCTTGTTTATTTGAAGTGTACAAATAATAACGTAAAAGGAGACGAACTTGCCGCTGGTGACCCTACATTCTCCGCATTGTGCGCGTTTCTCTGCCAATTTAGTGCGGCGACGTCTGTTTCCATATCCACACTATTGGGTACTTATGTATGTGCACAAGATCAAACCCTGTGAGTGTTAGCCAGTGCCACTCAGGTCCTAGCTAACGCGTCAAATGTGGAACCTTTGGCATGTATCTTTACCAGTAGCGGAAATAAAGCAGGTCGACTATTATATGGTATCAACAGCAGATACGGTTACGTAATTTTACATAAGAGAATACAAATATAACCTTTCCCCGCGTCACTTCAGAGTTCCGCCCCCCCCCCTCCTTTTTTTTTTTTTTTTGTTCCTGGCGGATGTTTGCTCCGATAAAAAGAGAAAGTGGCACCATATTTCGTCTTTATTGTTATCTGGTGCTTGGGCGCATGCGAACTAAACAAAGTTATAAAGCAAAGATGCAAAGAAGCAACGTTACGAAGCAAAGGTGGTGGCAGGCTTCTGATGAAGGAAACTAATAAAAAAGACTCTGAACTCGAAGGCCTTGCCCTAGCACGGGTGATAAAACTTAACAAAGGCACTACAGACATTCAGGCAGCTACAATATTGTTGGAAAGTTAAGTAACGAAAATGCTTGCGCCATAAAGTTATATGCAGATAAGGGAGACGCATTTCGTACACGGCCAACAGTAACCATCTGACTGAATAGAGTGAAGCAATACTAACACGTCTTTCACGCAAAAATAGAAATCGAAGAATAAACGTACCGATAAATCGTGAGCATATATAGCTCCTTTCAAACGAAAACCAACTAAGAGAGGAAGCTTCACGTGATATGTAGCGGTGCCACATACATGACTGGCTGTATTTTGTTGTGGACCTCCCTTCACGTATACTACTGCTTTACACTTGCGCATGGAGCTTGTGACTTGGTACATATACAATGTGCATGCAGGCTATAAAATGTGCGAATTGAATGGCAGTTGAGCTTAGAACTGTAGAAGCTACTGTGCTTTTTGTATACACGATAGTACGTAGAGCGAAGTGGGGCCACAATCCGCAGAGAGAGAGAGAGATAAAACTTTATTTTGTCCATGATGGGGTCAGGGGGCGGCGGGGGTTGGGAGACTAACCCCCAGGCTTCCCCTTCCTCAGACGGCGGCCAGCCCTTGTTTTCTGGCAGGCGTCTTCGGCCATCCGGACGGCCCAGAGCTGCTCTTCTGGGTCCTAACTGAGCAGCAAAGTCTCCCACTGCTCGGCCGTAGTTATGATGTGTGTAGTGTTAGTGCGGTGAGTGTTGGTGGGTGTAGCTTTCGGGCATGCCCAGATGATGTGACCGAGGTCAGCGCGGGCCTCGCAGGCTTTGCAGAGTGGGGAGTATGCATCGGGGTAAATTCGGTGGTATAGCACGGGGTTTGGGAAAGTTCGCGTCAGAAGTAGTCGCCAAGTGGTGGATTGTGATTTCTCGCAGTACCGCCTCGCCGCGGCCGTATCAATACTCACCACTCAACCCGAAGAAGGAGAGGAAACGGCCATCGCCTTGGCTTATGCCTCTACCAATGCACACTACATCATCAGCGATTCAAAAACGGCCATTCGCAACTACACAAGAGGACTCATAGCACCCCAAGCACAGAAAATACTCTCCGACACTCCCGCCTCAAGGCAACGCCACGTACAGATCATCTGGGCCCCTGGTCATTCGGGTCTGGCTGGAAACGAAGCCGCCCAAGATGCCGCCCGAGCTCTCGCACACCAGGCGCATCATCCGTCTCCTGCGTCTTTCGGTCCTGATGAGCCCTTAGTTCTGCACCGCGGACAGGCGCGCGACCGCATGGTCACATTCATAGAAATCCTCCTCCACTACTGTAGAGAGCGATTACGCTACCCACCAGCACACAAAACACTGAATAAATCACAATCCGCAGAGAGAAACGCAAGATATTGTCATACAGTGTACAAAACATCTAAATCAAAACAAAAAACACACAATCTTGCGTTAAAGCCCCACAATTATTCAACATTTCTTGGCAGTATGACGAAAAACGAAGCACGTGTGAGGACGCTGTGCGTCGGCACGTGATCCAGGCGCTTTCGGCAAATGGCGCTGCGGTATGTCCTTCCACCCAATAGCTAAGCTCATCAATAACAGCCCATAATGGCGTTATGAGCACCCTCTAATGCTTTCTAACAGGCTGCTTGGTGAGTCATTACAAAGTATTCATTGTTAAACAAGCCTATCATAACAAGCAATCAGCAGTCAAACAAACGGTTTCGAGATATTAGAAGCGCACATATCAACACGACAGGTAATCCACAGCAGCAAGCGTGGATGTCTTTGCAGTGCACTAGCTAGGCCTGTAGCAGGTGCGTTGCACATTACGGGTATGCTATGAACGTCGTAGCTGCAAGTGCTCTGTGGAGAAGTTTGTTTGAAGGGAAGCTTTCTTGGCCTACGTACTTTTCGCGGGTTAGCTGTCTTGCTGCTATGCGTTGTTGGGTCAAGAACATAGGCTTCGAAAAATACATCAAATCAATAGAGGTCAGCAAACAGTGACCTGACAAGAGACATGAAAACCGAGTTCTAAAAAGCTGCTATTAGAAAGCCACATACTAGAAAAAGTCCATATTGCGTACAACAGCTTCAAGGACAGTCTAGGAATAAAGTGTCAAAGGGTACAAACAGAATTTTCAAGGGTGTTCAACAAAAAAAGCCGTCGTCACAACAAAAAAAAAAATGATATGCAATATACAGGCGTGACTAAAGCAGCGTGGGCAACGACAAACGGTTGTTCCTATCATTATCATAAAGCACGTTGCCGAAGAAAGTCTTCCTCCACGAGAACCACAAGTTCGCTGTTCAAATATTCAATGACATGCGCATGCAGCCATAACAGCAAGGGTTACATGGCCCTTGGTTACCATCCTTTCAGAGCGGCAGAACCAGTTTTTTTTTTTTTTTTTTTTATTACAAATGCCCCGACATACCAGAGTAAGTCAATGAACTGATTATGTGTCCTGCTACGTGCATTGAGACGGTGAGTACAGAGGCTCAGAAGATGCCAAAACGTTTGATGCGACTACAGAGCTGAATAAAGCGTGTTTAAATGTTTCTTCGCTTGCGGACAAGATGCACAAACAAACCCAAGCCGCTCACGCGTAGACAGAACGTGCCAACCCCGCAGCCTGTTGCCTATCAATCTATTCGCATAGTTGAGATACTGCAGTGTCGGTCGCTATCTTGGGGTGAATAGATTCGAACATGTGCATTGAATCTGCGTAATGTTTATTGATCAACCTTTTCTTTATGTTCGCATGTAAAGGTAATTTATGTAATGGTGCTGAAGAGAAACACATTTCATATGTTCAAGCGGAAATCCACGAATGAAAGCATTACGTAGCGCCACCAGAAACGTGTTTTGCCTTAAAGCATTTACAGCAGTCTACGTATCATGCACCAAGATTTAGATATGCAAATGCCACGTAGCAGGAGAGAACGAAGGCAATATTGTTTCGCGTCGCTTGGAGATACTGAGATTATTTTTTGCATTCCGCCTAATGACAGAATTAGTCTTAATTATTAAACATCTCAAACATTATAATTAGATAAAGTGAAATATATATATATATATATATATATATATATATGTATGTATATATAGGTATGTATATACTGGGTCTTTCAGCGAACACTTTCAAAAATTCGTAAAGGTTGCCTGTGGCCGATAGCACAATTCTAGTTCATGAGCTGGTCTACTCGAAGAGGCGGACATTACTTGCACAAGAAATTGAAATGCATAATGTAATAATTACCAAAATTCACTAATTACGTTTTTAACTAATTAACGGATGGCTCATATTGAAATTTACAGATTGTAGCCGCGGAGTTCGCAAGGCGGATCCATTTGGAACGAATTCTCAGGATGACACCAGTTTCGATATTTTAATTCCCGAACTTTGCGGAGAAATGCATTTGCGTTCCAGTTAATTTTGTGCTTCAACGCATAAAGCGACGTTTTGTTAAGAAACTAATTGGAACACCAATGCATTTCTCCGAAATGTTCGGGAATTAAAATCTCGAAACTGGTGTCATCGTGAGAATTCGTTCCAAGTGGATCCGCCTTGAGAACTCCGTGGCTACAATTTGTAAATTGCAATATAGGCTATCAGGGGATAAGTTAAAAACCTAATTAGTGAATTTTTGTTAATTCGTCGTTTATGCATTTCAATTTTTTGTGCAAGTATTGTCCGCCTTTTCGAGTAGACCAGCTCACTAACTCGAATTGGGCTATCTGCCACAGGCAACCTTAAATAAATTTTGAAAGCGTTCGCTGAAACAGCTGTATATATTTACGTCTGAGATTTTGGAGTCAAAATTAAAATTATTCTGGAGTCCCACTTTACGGAGTGGATCATATTCGATCGCAGTTTTGCCACGCAAACCCCCCAAAAACTAATTTTTCTTCACATGCATTGCACACTCAAGATCAGTGTCAGAGGCATCGTGGCTAGAGCCGATCACGTTTCCTGGGGCACACTAACGACCACGTACAATTCTCACGCGAAACAATTCACGTCGCACTGTTTTCTACTATCTCTTTGGGAGCGCCGATGAAGACGGCAAGATCGCAGGGTGTGGATGTCACTCCGGCGTCACATACGATCAATATGCCTTGTGAGGGAAGCAAAGACGAAATGAAACGTTCTGCTGGTAAGTCTTCAACGGCAACTTCATGATATTTTCGAAGCTATTATTTGTGCGATTTAGCCCCCTATTTGACCGTTTGCAAGTAAAATGTTTTGAAACTGAGCGCGAAGCGGGAATGAACGTTTTGTCCACAACATCTTGATTCCCGAAGCATTGCATATGAATATTTTGAACAGTATGGTGGCGCCACACCGCGACTGCCACGTGAAGTTCGTCGTCGATGGTGTCCTAGACATGCGGTCGATAAAGTAACTTAACGGACCCCAACGTCGCCGACGAGGGCTCCGTAGTTGCTGGCGCATGCGCGAGCTGAAAGTCGGTGAGAAAGGAGAACCCCCCATTTTTGTTTACCGGGTGTCACGTGATAAAATTGGCCGTTTTTTACTTTTTCAAGATGCTGCTATCGAACGCAGACTATTCTTTGCTTTGTTGACTGCAAGATGCTTTGCACGCGCAATTTTTGTGTGCCGAAAGGGCCCAAAGTGCGGGATGCTCATAGCAAGCGCAGTTTCAGTGATTATTGAGGTGTACAGTCTGACGGGCTTGAACATGACATTTGCTTTCGCCATATGTGAATTAATAGTGTGCCGACAGGTAAACCACTGCATTATTTACGTGAATAGTGCGGTTTTCTGATCCTGGAATAACAAATGGCATGCTGCTCCGCTGGCGATGTCAATCGAGCGCGCTTGCTGCGCATAAGAGCATGAATTACTCCATTATCGGTGTAAGTAAAGCTTTTTGCTGTTAGCCTTACTTCCGTCAGTCAGTTGGTAACCCTGTGTCGCGGTTAGCAACTGCACATTTCTTAATATCCTCAAACGGTCTGCTTCAAATATCGATGAAGTATCTGTCGATTCTCAATATTCATTTTTGGTTTTGTAGCTCTTTAAACCGATGCTTTCGTTGCCTGTTCCGTGGACTTTTCCAATGCATGCTACTGCTGTCGCTGTCTTGCACGCCGCGTCGTGGGGTGGTTCAGAGCGTGCGTGGCAGGAATGCGGCAGAGAGGAAAGCTGACGCGAGAAACTCGCGTCCACACAAAGGCCTCTGGAGCTCCCTGGACGTCGCCACAATAGCCTCTTGACAGCTACAATTATCCGTGACCTCCAGAAAACGAATTGTAAAGAACTGCAGCGCTTAC
Source organism: Dermacentor silvarum (assembly GCF_013339745.2). Classification (NCBI taxonomy): domain Eukaryota; kingdom Metazoa; phylum Arthropoda; class Arachnida; order Ixodida; family Ixodidae; genus Dermacentor; species Dermacentor silvarum. The sequence continues at coordinate 9,866,281 of NC_051154.1, read as the reverse complement.
CTTTGTACTAAAGTGTACCTTACCAGCCCAACAGTCAACAGGGGAGGCAGATGGAAGGGCAGAGAGGAGACAGGGAATGGGTAGAACCAACGCAGTCACGAAACAAGTGAGTAGACAGTTTTAGCGTGTCCGGCATTCCGGTAAACGCAAGCGGACCGGGTGTTTTACCGGATGAGCGGAGGCGCAAACGTGAACGGCCTGCACGGGGCAGCCACCAGGTGGCTGCCCCGTGCAGGCCGTTCACGTTTGCGTGGCTCATCCGATAAAACACCCGGTCCGCTTGCGTTTACCGGAACGCCGGACACGCTAAAACTCTGTAATAACAGCCTCGCCACTCTTCGCTCGCATACATGAAGGGAGGGCGGGATAAGGAAAAGGCGATGCACGAAGGCAAGGAAACGATATACTACTATAGACACGACAGCTGTTGCGGATAAATTGCATAAGTTCAAAGTACGGGATGGTATGTTTCTGGTATTTCTGAAAAAAAATAAACACGTCAAAGTTTGTCAAGCAGACAACTGACGCAAGGCGTGCAGATGCAAAGCCGCATTAAGATACCGTGGCGTCTAGGCGTCACTACGGAAGTAGCGGCATCTCAAATCAACACTTGTGTGTCCGCCGCGGTAGTTGTGTGGCTATGGCGTTGCTAGAGGCCGCGAGTTGAACACCAACTGCGGCATTTTGACGAGGGCGAAATACATGCTCGTGTACTTAGATTTCGATGCCCGCTATAGAAACCCAGGGGTTTAAAATTATACTAGAGTCCGCCGCTACCGCCTAGAGAAACATATAGGTAAAGAGCGGACACTCGCGCAGGGCCCTGCGGCCGAGCTACTGCACTGCCGTCCCGAGCGGCTTCTGTTTCGATAGCAATGCTTTCGGCTCTGGTTTATATTTGCCAGTTAAAATGTTCGACTACGTCGTCTATAGCGGAGCGGAAGAGCTTTAATATTTCCTTTCTAAGCATGCCGTACAGACCGACGTAATAAACTCGTGGATCGCGAGAGAAACCACCAAGTTTCTCCAAGAACCTAAGCTAGGATGAATTAGCTCATGCAGATTGCAAAAATAATGCGAAAAAGGGTCTTCTCATGGAAATTTCTTGCCGTTTTTGAGCCGCTTTTCTCAGTTGCACACAATCGGCAGCAGTGGTCCCATACAAAAAGTTTGTTTTTTCTTGTTTACATTGGTAATTCCACAGAAAAAAATATCGGATAACACACTTGATAAAGACAGAGACCAAATAATGCATTAGTCATGACAAGCAACGCTTCAAGTAAAACTCGCACTTGCGAACCGGCTGCAGGCGCATGCATCATGCATGTCCAGTGAGGTAAACGGCCTTCACAAAACAATCCCAAATGCGCATTAGACTGCTCGAGCCGAGCCAAAGAAAATGTTTGTGTGATGATACGGGCGAGCCACAGATGATAAATTCTGTGCTTTAACCGAAGGTGTTGCGAGGGACTTTTGGAAAGTTACGCGTTGGTAGTAATGGACATCTTCTTGCGGAAAAGGCGGGTGCAAAAACAAACGGGTGGCTGCACGGCAAACAGGCGCCACGGCTCACATTCTATACTACACGTGCAAAATACTCTCGCCCAGCATAACAAACGTCTTGCTAACAGCGTTCTTAACGCAAGAAACAGCAAAATTATTTCTGCAGACAAAAGGATGACACCTTACCGCAAAAGCGAGGCGACGCGTTGAAAAGCGTGTTGTGGTGGACGTAACCAGCGGCACATAATCGGCGCAGCATCAACGTCTCTATGGAAACGGGACGTGTGGATGCAACTCGATGGATGTATGATAAGCTTCACCTTTGAGGTGAAGTGGAATCGGACATCGCTACGCCGCCTGGCGGGTGGTCAGAGCCTTACTGCTCGTCCGCAAAACGGCTCGAGTGTCCGTGCTACGTAGGTATCTTTCTCTATGGCTACCTCCAGCAGGCCACCGCCTCTATCACCAGCCTCCTCCATGATCGGATGAGACTCTTGCTGCTTCTCCTTCTCTTCCCTTCCTTTCAACATCTTTATCTCCTTTTTCCCCTTCCCCTGAGGCTGCGCCGGGCTCCCTATTGGGCAGCAGAAATAAGCGTCACTTTCTTCTTCAATAAAATCACTACTACTACTCTATGGCTACCGCATGGCCCATACTCCGATTGTACTTTTGGCACGTACAGCCCCATATTTCAATTAAAGTTTAACGCTCCTGCCACGATGCAATGAGAATCCGAACCATATCGGAGGTTATGAACAATGGCTCACAACAACGCCTGAAGCAAACACGTCTCGTTGTGTGTTCTGTGCAGTACGCAGAACAGCAGTGGTGCACGCAAGGTAATGGTTAGCATCAACTCACCACTCTCGTATCACGCTAAACGGTGAAGAAATAAAAAATTTGCCGTCAACATTACCGCTAATTATCGTCAATCAGAGCAAACGGCTAAAAAACTTCACTTAAATCGATTCCCAGAGTGCGTGGGATCCGCATGATTTTAACGCGGTATCACTAAGGGCCCCGTGTTGGAGAAAATCCGGCGCCGGTGTCGGCGTAGGTGTCGGCATCCGTGGCGGAAAAAATCATCCCGAACCACCCCGACCGCTCAAGCCCTCCGCGTGGTGCAATGTGTTAGTGAACAAAAATTGAAATTCTCAGAGTGAAATCCGTCAGAAAAATGGTAAGGTACGACTTAACCACAAGACGTGGTGGCGTCGGTTTGTAATTTGAATGTACGAGAAAGCACAATTCTGTTATGAGGAAACTCAAATACAAACCCCTTTTCCAGCATTTCTACCATACCAACAGCGGCACGCTCGGGTAGGTAACTTACGAAAATCACATCCAGATGGCGCTCGCATCCTCGGCAGGGACAAGAGGAAGGAGCTTCCCTATTGCAAAAACAAGCGTCTTCCAGTGCCTACCAGAGTGAAACCAGTGCGTTTTTTGACACTGGATGGCACTGGGGACGCTGGCGCACGCTGGGAGTCACTGGGACACTGGTGAGATCGCTGGATAAGAGCTGGGTCACACTGCACGAGACGCTGGTTTCACTGCTATGACGCTGGGGCACACTGGTGTGCACTGTACACGCGCTGGTTGTCGCTGGAGTTCGCTGGCTCGTACTGGAAACTGCGCTGGTTTCGTTTGTGCCGCACTGCCGGAGTATAGACGCTGTTGAATATTAAATGCTTTATACAATTTTATGGGCAGGTACTAGTCTCCTGTCCTAAATAGCGCTATAATTTGGGGTCGTAAATGTCTGTTTCGTGTCGGTGGTGTTGCAGCTTGGAATAAAGGTGCGGGAGCTGCCCATAAACGTGACAATAAACGTTTTGTACATCCTTTTAAGTTTACCAGGGCTATCTGTCCAATTTATTATGTCTTTCTGTTTATTTAGAATCTGTATAGCTTGATATGTTAACGATTGTTGCCCATAGTTTGTCCTAATCTTCGGAAGCGTCCTCCTATGCTGCCTAAACGCGTACTGATGTTCAACTACCATATCAATGTCTTTGTATATGTTTGTGGCGTGTATATATGCTGCACTAATTTATAAAGATAAACTTGATTGGCCATAAGCAGGTTGTGTTTCACAAATAACTCGCTGGTACGTAATTCACGGATATCTCCTGGATAATTTTCAAAAATACGTAGTACGCGCTTTTGTAGTACCATTAATCTATTATAGTTGCGCTGAGTAGTGGTACCCCATACTAGCGAACAATAGGCAATCTTAGAATATACTAAAGTGTAATAAAGAGTTTTTTAAGCCGAAGAGGTATTAGTGTAGAAATCTTTCTAATGCACCCTATTGATAAGCTATATCCACTACCAAATGGTCCACATGACACGACCATGCCAAAGAGTCTTGGAACCAAACGCCTAGGAAGTTTTGCTCGGTTGTTTGCTGAATACTCTCAGATCCATACGTAATATGGATGACATGTTCGTCGCGTTTATTTCGAGGAGAAAAATTGATGTATTTGGTTTTAGAGGCATTTAATTATAGACAATTATCATTTAGCCATTCGGACAGGTTTTGTAAATAATGATTAGTCTTTTCTTGCAGTTCACGTTTCGTCCGTGAAGTAAAAAAATATGTTTGTATCGTCCGCAAACATTACTATAAAAGGGTGTTGTCGATCTGAGTTATGTCATTGATGTATATTAAATACAGGGTAGGACCTAATACTTATCCTTGGGGTACTCCATTTGTTACATTTAACTATGTAGAGGGATAATTATTAACATTTGTAAATTGGATGCGCTTCTCAAGATAGCTGACTATTAATTTCCATGACATGGCACGTATTGCATAACATTGCAGTTTTAGAAGTAGTGTACTATGATTAACCGAATCAAACGCTTTTCGCAAATCTAGAAATAGCCCTAATGTATAATCCTTATTTTCAATACCTTGAATGATTTTATCCTTTGCATGAAGTAGCGCTTGTTCAGTTGACTTGTGTTTTTTAAATCCAAATTGCGAACTAGATATGATATTATATTTCTCTAAGAACTTTGTTATGCGATCATTAATTGCCCACTCAAAGACTTTTGATAAAACAGGTAATAACGATAACTTATGGCCCATGTTGCAATTTACAAATTCTAGCCGTGGAGTTCACAAGGTGAATGCACTAGGAACTAATTCTCAGGATGGCACCAGTTTCGCGATATAATTCCCGAACATTGCGGAGAAATACATTGGCGTTCCCGCTACTTTTGTGCTTACCCGGTCAGTGGTTGCTTAGTGGCTATGTTGTTGGACTGCTAAGCATGAGGTCGCGGGATCAAATCACGGCCACGCCGACTGCATTTCGATGGGGGCGAAATACTAGAACACCCGTATGCTTAAGTCACCCATAAGTTACCCCGTATGCTTAAATTTAGGTGCACGTTAAAGAACCCCAGGGGGTCTAAATTATTCCAGAGTCCTGCACTACGGCGTGCCTCATAATCAGATCGGGGTTTTGGCAGGTAAAACCCCATAATTTATATATCTGTTCATACGTTTGTGCTTCGTTACATAAAAACATTTTGTTAAGAAAGTGACTTGCACGCCAATGCATTTCTTCGCAAAGTTAGAGAATTAATGTCTCGACACTGGTGTCAGCCTGAGAATTAGTTCCAAGTGGATCCGAACTCCACGGCTAGAGGGAGAGAGAGAGAAAAGTCATAAGGGAAAGGCGGGGAGGTTAACCAGGCTGAGCCCGGTAGGCTACCCTGCACTGGGGAAGGGGGAGAAGGGATTGAAAGAGGAGAAGGAAGAGAAGTTCACAGTTCACACCTTGCACATTTACAGTCAAGCGTTTATCGCCGAGTTTCGTCACAGGTGGTCATACAGGCTCGTGCACTTCAAAAAGCGCAGCAGCGCCTTGTAGCCCTGTACATAGAAGACGCACGAGTCCACGGGCCCAAGATCTCCTCCGTCAAAGGCCTGTCGTCTAAGTTCCCCAAAGCAGTCCGAAGGGCAATCCTCTCTTCTTCGTATCTAGGGCAGTCACATAAGAGATGTCTGGTGGTTTCCTCAACACCAACACCTCGCTCAAAGGTGCCCTGAGCACGGTGAAGACATGGGCCATCCTGCGTTGCCTGATCGAGCCCGACAAGGCCAAATCGACAACCAGTCGGACGCTTCAAGAAATCGCTCACAAATTCCCCGGGAATGACCAGGATCTGATTGGCACCCTAAAAACCAGATACCTGGGTAGCGACCTCATACGACCCCGCCTCCTAAAATACGAAGGGGAACCAAGACCAGAACTGGACGCTCCGATCACGGAGGAAGAGGTGTATGCCGCGGCACGAGCCTCACAGCGCAACACTGCTCCCGGGGCCGACAAAATCACCAATGCCATGATTAGAAACCTGAGCCCGAAGCACATCCTGAACTGGACCGAATACCTAAACGAGGAACTCTTGAGCAAGGGCCACGTATGGAACGAGGGGAAACACGCGGAAGTCGTGACCATTCCCAAACCAGGCAAGAAGCCCGCGATCGACGCCCTACGTCCCATCTCGCTGACTTCGTGCCTCGGCAAGCTGTACGAGAGGGTCATCGGAGCCCGCCTCCAACACTACATAGAGGACGGTGACCTCTTCCCGCACACCATGCTTGGCTTCAGGCCGGGACTATCTGCGCAAGACGCTTTCCTAATCCTGAGGGAAGATGTTCTCAAGGGCATCCCGAAGGCAGGAGAACACCTCCTGCTCGCACTCGACCTAAAAGGGGTCTTCGATAACATCTCTCACGAGGCCATTCTCAAGGGACTGAACGACATCAGCTGCGGAGAGCGCATCTTTAATTACGTCAAATCGTTCCTGACGGGCCGGATGGCAACCATCGGAATAGGCCAGACTCGATCGGATACGATCGACGTGCCAAACAAAGGAACGCCGCATTAGGCGATAGTCTCCCCGATTCTCTTCAACATCGCGATGCTAGCAGCTGACCAAAGAGCTGCGGAAGATCCCAGACCTAGGTTACGCCTTATACGCAGACGACATCACGCTCTGGGCCATCAAGGGCTCCCTCGCGCAAAAGGAGCCGACCCTTCAGGAGGCCGCGACGGCCGTGGAGAGATTTGCGGCAGCGAGCGGGATGCGTTGCGCGCCCGAGAAGTCCTGAGGTGATACGGGTGCACTGGAGGAGGAATCTATAAGTCACCCGGGCCCTATCGAACTCTATCTAGAGGACCACAAGATCACGGAAAGCAAAAAGACTAGGATTACTGGGTTTTTGGATCCAGAGCAACTTGAAAGCATCCCACACCATCCAAACCCTAAGGTCCACCACCAACCAGATCTCGCGGATTATCAAACGAATAACAAGAAGCCGCAAGGGCATGCGAGAAGATGACACGGTCCACCTCGTCCAGGCTCTGGTGATCAGCAGAGTAACGTTTAGCATGCCGTATCACTACGACTCGCTAAACAAACGCGACCAAAAGCGAGTCGATGCCATCATCAGAGGCGCGTACAAAACGGCCCTGGGTCTCCCTGTTGCCACCTCAAACGAGAAGTTAGCGGCTCTCGGGATCCACAACACCTTCGCTGAGCTGTCGGACGCGGTTATGGCTTCTCAAAAAGCCAGACTACAGAACACGGCGGCGGGCAGAGCCATCCTCCACCGGACCGGCACGGCAACGGAGCTTCGTGCCCTCGATGGGCAACGATCACTCCCGCCCGAGGTCAGAAGCAAGATCACGGCGAACCCCATACCAAAGCACATGAGTCATGAACTCCACGAAGGACGACGCAAGGCGCGGGTCGACAGACAGCGCCGACAATTCATGGGTGACCCGTACGTAACGTACGTGGACGTGGCAGCGTACCCTGCAGGGGGCCTCTTCGCAGTAGCCGCTGTGAACGGGAGAGACAACTCCTTAACCCTCGCGGCCTCCGTCAGGGCAGAGACCCCAGCTGCGGCTGAGACCATAGCCGCAGGCGCTAGTAATAAAGCAACATGACAGGGTGGGCAGGGAAGTTCATGTCGTTACCGACTCGCAACAGGCCTGCCGAAACTTTACCAACGGACGAACACCGGTGCTGGCGGCTCAAATTCTAGGCCCGACGCTACAAGAAACCCATCAAATCACTTGGACGCCGGGTCACGCGGGACTGGAGGGGAACGAAAGGGCGAACGCCTTAGCTCGAGCGCTAATTAACCGAGCGGGGCAAAACCAATCGTCTTATCAATCCCCTCCCTTTACCTTTGTGCCCCTGCCATCAAATTACTGCGACCGACTCGAGAATCCAGCGACTCAACCGCAGGATTTATCCTCCCCCTCACAAAAATCTCAGCACTGAAGAGGCAATAGCCCTCAGACTTATCCAAACAAACACATTCCCAAACCTACACAGATACAGCAAAATGTACCCACAAACATATCGCGGCATCTGCCCCTGGTGCGGCGACACACGTCCTACGCTCTTTCACATCTCGTGGGGGTGCGGGGGCAAACCTGAACATTTAAAGACGCCTAACACGTCATTTGAGCGGTGGGAGGTACAGCTGACCGGCGATACCCTGGCGGGACAAGAAGCTCTCGTCCAGCAAGTACGTCGGGCAGCCTTGGCCAGTGGAGTCCTGGAATGAGGACACCACCCACTCGTCCTGAAGATCAACTCGATGGTCTAAATAAATGTTTTTCTCTCTCTCTCTCCTCCTCAACACCACATGTGCTGCAGTTGGCACTGTCCGCCATTCCAATTAGGAATGAATAGGACTTCGTAAAAGAAACTCCTAATCGCAGGCGGCACAGTAAGCTTTCCTCCTGTCGTTTAAAACCGGGTAAAAGTCGTAATTGCATCTGTGGGTCCATGGCATATAGACGCCGGTTAGTAAACTCTGGTGTATGCCATTTTCTTAGAGTTATAGTATGGGCAAGACTGCTTAGGTGCCGCGCTGCATCCGTTCTTGACAATGGTATTGGGATTCTTTCATTATCGTCATGTGCTTCACGGGCAGCTTTGTCGGCACATTCATTGCCAGTGATGTTGCAGTGCCCAGGTAGCCACTGAAATACAATGTCGTGGCCTCTGTCCACCGCTTGATGGTAGCGTAATCGTATCTCTGCTACCAATTGTTCATGTGGGCTTCGCCGCAGAGCTGATTGAGTCACAGAATATAGCCCAATTATTTGGTGATTGTTCGTGCACATAAAGCACTGCGCTACGGAGGGCGGAAAGTTCAGATCCTGTCAATGTTGTGACGTGGCTGATCTTGAACTTCCTGCAGAACTACCGCACCAGTAGAGCTGGTCAGAGTCGAAGAGCCATCTGTATAAATGTGAATTCGATCGGAGTAGGAATCATGCAGCATATGTAGAGCAGCTTGATTCAGGGCACAAGTTGGCAAGTCGGACTTCTTTGTAATTCCTGGAATGGAGAGCCGCACTTGTGGCTGCCGGAGACACCACAAAGGACAAGGTGGTATTGCGGCAGGCATGAAGTCTGATGGAAGAGAAGATCGATAGGAGGTTACAATGCCTGAAAAAGTTGCATCTGGTCTACTTTCCGAGAGAGAAGCAAGGCGTTGAGACTGTAGTCGGAAAGGTGTCGAGGATGATTTCGAAGGGTGTCTGTGGCGACATACGTTCTGATGGGATGTTCCCTGGCGATGGCAATTGTTACAGCTGTTGAAGCGCATCGCGGTAGGCCAAGACAAGTTCTAAGTGCTTGAGCTTGCATGCTCTCAAGCACTCTGAGGTTAGTCCTCCGGCCGCTTGACAACACCGGGGTGCTGTAACGCAAGAAACCCATAAAAAGCGCTTTGTATAGTTGCAGCATAGAACGCACCGATGGTCCCCATGCTTTTCCGGCGATGGCTTTGAAGAGGTGACTGATCGAGAGGAGCCTTTTCCTTAGGTAGGATACATGGGGGCTCCAGGAGAGGTTGTGGTCAACAGTGATCCCTAAAAACCGATGGTTCTCTTTGTAAAAAATAGGCTGGCCATTAATAAACACAGGATATTCGGCCATCGATTTTCGCGTGAAGGTGACTAACGCGCATTTTTCTGTTGAAAAGCCGAGACCTTGTCTCTGAAGATAAGTAGACGTCATCGTTGCAGCCTTTTGTAACCTTGCGCAAACTTGCGGGCGAGTTACTCCGGAAGCCCAGATGCAGATGTCATCTGCGTAAATTGATAGACTGACAGGCTATGGCAAGGATTCCGCCAGCCCAATCACATGCCAGGTTGAACAAAACTGGCCTCAAAACGCCACCTTGAGGAACCCCACGGTTGGTATAGTGGTCGGTAGTTTGACCATCTTCAGTGATTACAAAGAAGCTCCTTTGGGTCAGGTAGCTACGAATCCACCAAAAAATCCGGCCTCCAATTTCAGCAGCCACGAGCGCGTCATGAATTGCTACGGCTAGAATTTGTAAATTGCAACAAGGGCCATAAGGTAATTAGCTAAAAACTTAATTGGTTAATTTTGTTCATTAGTCAATTATGCATTTTAATTTTTGTGCAAGTAATGACTGCCTCGTCGAGTAGGCGAGCTCATGAACTAGAATTGTGCCATCTACCACACGCAACCTTTGAAATTTTTGAAAGTGTTCGCTGCAACACCTTGTATATAGAATTCACTCAGTAGCCGAAATTCACTCAGTAACCGAAATGATGCCAAGCCTGGATTCACTAGAAATCAGCATAAATAGACGTCTAGAAGTGATGCGCAGCAGCGCTTAAACTCCGACTCAAAGTACTAAAGAAATGTCGCAGTTTCACCCGAAAGGCGAAGCATCAATTGCGATAGCAAATTAGTAGACAGCTATACGGAGTAAGAATAGTAGTTTTATCAGCTGTATAAACTTGGACATGTAGCAGCACCAGCAACGCGCAGAACTGTTGTCGACGCCGTCGACGTTTTGCTCGCGTTCGCACCGAACGCGCGCAGCGTTGGTGACTGTTGCCGGTGCTTCTGGCGGCGGCTCGGGGGTTTTCGACGAGATCATAGCGGGACACTCGTCGAGCAGCGTTGGAAGTCTTTACCACCTGCTCGCCTCCCAACGTTTATATATATATATATATATATATATATATATATATATATATATATATATATATATATACACGCATTTGGTGCCGCAGTTAAACGTAGCCTCCCCTCTGCCCCTCCAGTCGCCCCACGGTCTTTCATGCGATGCAAGAAGTCGCATTTGCTCTCCGTCGTGCGTTCGCTCCCCGTGAAAGCGCGCGTCCCTCGCGCGCTTTCACTCGCACATACATATCTGCTTATGTAATCCCGCTGTATATTTTCTGTTGAAACTTGCCTGACATTGTTGCAATATCAGCACGTCTAGCCAGCATAGCTGTCTGACTGACCTGCATATCTAAAGGAATCTAGATATGTGTCCGAGTAGGGTTTCATTCCTTCCACTGCAGTGATGCATACTACATATGTTTCAAATTATGTACCGACTCATGGCTTGGGCTGCCAAGAGAAAGGCCAGAGTCCAAATAAATAATTTACGCTGACGTTCATCTGGGAGTTGTCTAAGTATGCTTAAGCATTGTGCCACTTGCACATCTCCACGCAGCCCGGTGTCGTTATCAATGTTTTGAAACTTGATCCGACCAGAATGAACGAAATCGCTGCGGCAACACAAACTGCTATGGACGGTGGCGCAAGGTGAATTGATGACGCAAGAAAACTACTGCAGGTGGAAGCGCCAGGTGCGCTGATGGCGTTGCGATCTGCGTGAGCCGTTATCGCTCTTTAGCGCCTTATCCGTCCACGTCGAATCATTATGAGTCGTGATCAACCGTACTCCGGCGGCGGCTGCGTATGGTACGACCACGCGGGCCCGGCCTTGAAAGCGATCAGCAACGCGGACACAGTGCGGTGAGTGCTGATAGCTTCGTGTGCGCTGTGTTCTCGCGGTTTAGTTCGCGTTGAAGCGAGAGGCAGTACGAAGGTAAATTCGCTCGCTTCTGCGGGCCCCATCTTGAAATCCATTGTCTTACGTGATGGGCAGACTGACGGACAGACGGACGGGTTCCCTCGTTGGGTACGCATAGAAATGCTTACACATTTAAAACATTTACTCACCTTTGGCAGCTTTCCACCAGTCCTTTTTAGCATTTAGTTGGCAGTGTAGAAACATTGATCAAATAAAACCAACTTGAGGCATTGATAACGTTCATGCTTCATTTTTCGTCAGTCACTGCATGCAATGTTGTCAGGTACAGAAGGCTGTCTCAGTAGAACAATATTTGTAGCAAAAACTTCACAAAAATATTCATTATGTAGATGCACATGCAGTGCAGTGGCTTGGAGTGTACGAGCATATATTATTCTCAACTGCAAGGGCTCTTCATGGAGATCATAACAGAACGCTTGCTCGCGGCGACATTTCATTCTAAGCTTGTTCTTTACTTTCAGAGATAAGTATTTTCAAATTGTAAGCGCGAAAACTGTGGAATGGTTGCGTGTCACTTACATGGAGCCGCTGTAGCATGTTTTCTCTGCGTAATATTTGTCGCATCGGTGAAGCTAGCAGCAGTGTTGTGCGGAACAGCGTTACTGGAACTAGTTTCTTTTGGGAGGAACGGAGGAACGCCACCATTCCATTAAGAGGAGGTGGAACTGTAACGGTAACTCGTTACGTTTACGAAGGAACCGCAGAGGGAACGGCGTTCCTTCTGTGAACGTTCCACGGCATTGAACAGACTCAAGCACGTACGCAGCACATCATACAGGGTGGATGGGCGACCGCGTGAGGCGCAAGAAACTACCGCTTGCCTGCCACGTGACTATGGTGCATTTTTTTCGTGAGTTCTCCGCTATACTTTTTTAATGACTAGGCTTCCAGATTGTCACCTGACGCTACCTCCTGTAGACCATAAACACAAAGACAGAGTTGGCTGTGGTGACCAAACAAGCCTGCGCAGATGTTTTCACCTCGTCCGCGCCCGAAGATTTCTTCTCGTTCGGGCACGAAACCCTTCCAGCCGAGGAACAGGAGGAGCTGTCGCGGTACCTGCTGGTATAAGTTGACAACCCACTGTCACAGTTGAAGAACTTTCGAGGGACTGAACCAACTTTTCCTCAAGTACAGCACGGCAGTACTCTCAAACGCTTCGGTGGAACGGTTCTTCGACGTTGCAAACGAAGTGATGACAAAGAAAAGGGTTCGTCTGTCGGGCACCAACATCGAGAGGCAACTCTTTCTGAATTCAAACAAGGGACTTTACTAAGTTGCGAATATGTATAGTGGACATTTTTCTTCCGCTCATACTGCAATATTGGATAAGCATTCATTAAACGCATATGTATTGTTCTTTTCGATGCGATTTCTTGTGCAAGAAATTTAAGTATTTTGATGCATGTGAGTTACTTTCTATTTGCACATCTGAAGCGCAGTATCCTGACTACGCATTTCAAGACCGAAGCGGAAGGTGCCATATGTGTTGCACTTGTAATAGACGAGCACCATGGTTGCAGTTAGACATGCCTGGAGTATGTGCGGTGCTCCCTGAACATGATTCGTCTAGGAGCGTTTCTTTAGATTTCTTTATCTGCAGATAATCTGCTGTCGGCGATGTTGAAATTCGTATAATATACGTAGTTCGATGTGAGTTTTAAATTGCTCACTTTATTTCGCCTCAGGATTATCCGACACTACATTTTAATTTTAAGAAATGAAATGTAACGTTAATGTAACGACATGTTTCAATGTTCGAAGTGTAACTGGAACGTGTTCCTTTCGCATTAAAGGAACTTGTAACCGGAACTCGTTTAAATATTGGGAAGGAACGAGGAATGAGCTTTCGTTCCTGTTTTTGAGGAACGTGTAGAACACTGGCTAGCAGATGGGTCCCATAATTAAACAACGCTGGTCTCAGGCCACATCCGTCCATGGACAACACAAAAGAAGAAGTAGTAGTTTAATGATTGGAAAATGTAAAGAGGTCGGCCGGAACATGGAGCATCTGGCCTGCTACTCTACGTAAGGGAAGGGGAAGAGGGGAAGAAAGAGGGTCACAATGGGGATGATAATGGGAGGAACGAGGTGAAAGGATGCATTGCATAATTGTTATCACAAGCGTGAGTCCAGGCCCGTGTCGCCTAAGAAACGTGAAAAATCCGGCATTGCCTCAATTGTCTGCCAACTCTGTGGCAATGCGCCTAGCAAGAGGTCCTCCGACAGTGGTCTATTATATAAGTGCCTCAAGGTGGCTGCCAGTGTGAGTCTTTCGCGTGCATACTCAGGGCACACCACGAGCCTATAGTCTCTATAACACCACACACTGAACATTACGGGGAGTCTGTCCGTCCAATGATGTGCAAATATTTGCGCGTGAAAGCGATGCCTAATCGCAGGCTGTGTATCACGCATGTATGAGGGCGTGGAATTCCACGAAGAACAAGAAATTACATATCGGTATCCAGCCTTTTAAGGCGAACGTGACGAACGTCTGGCTGGGCCCAGTATGTTTTCGTCGCACTCCTCATTAATTTCGACAGGAGGCATGTGATGTCCAAAAGCATAGTAAAAAGAGCGTGACGGGCTCCGCAACAGCTCTGCCTTGATGCCGCCAAATATGTAACGGGACAGCTTATAGACACGTGCTCTTCTCGCCTGCACCATTGCCTGAGAAAGACAGGGAGAGAAAGAGAGAGCCGTTCAAAGCTTTACTTGTCTCCCACACATAAGCTTAGCCGGGGCGAATCCGCCTTTTTCATGACGCGACGGCGCATGCTCCATGCCCTAGCGGGTTAGTCACGAAATATTTTGTAAGGGACGCGTGCTTGGCCGAATCTCGCAGGCAAGTCTCCCGAAAAAAAGAAAGACGCGCTAGAACACATGCTATGGGAATGCGAGGGACTAATACATGATAATGAGAGCGAGACCTCCACCGACAGCCTCCGCGCACGATGGCAGGCCGCGCTGCTCAGCTCGTACCTGGAAGACCAACTCTGGGCAGTCCAGTGGGCAAAGGAAGCCGCCAGGAGACAAGAACTCTTGGCCGTAACCTCGGCGGGTGCCCCAACCCACTGACTCACCGGACGCGAATCGTTCTGATTCGAAATAAAGTTTTTCTGACTCACTCACTCACTCACGGAGGCGCACTGTAGCAAGCACTAGTGCCCAGTACCGAGTTGCAACTCCAACGGTAGCGTGAACTCAGGACTGCACCGTGAACCGCGCAGTAGCCGCCTTTCATTGATGGCTAGCAAATTTATGGAACAACTCATGCATTACGCTGGGGCGCTATACTTGAAAAACATCACGTTGCTCTGTCTTCTTCACACAGACACATGCTCTGTCTTCTTCAAGGCGAGCATGTGTCGCCTTGAAGAAGACAAGTCCACTTGTCGAAACGTTGGCTCCTGCTCTCACCTTGTTCTTGTGTTGCTCATTGTATACAAATATACCTCACGCGTGTGGCATTCGCGCAGCTGGACATGCGTTTTCAGAGTCACTGTTTGAGAAACCCTTTGATTGTCATACACTTCAAACTGTATTAAAATTGGTGTTAGAGGTAAACAACTCGGAATTTAATGGAAAACACTTGATGCAAGTCAACGGCACATCAATGGGCACTAAAATAGGTTCCAACTACGCCAACATATTGATGGGCATACTGGAATCAAAGTTTCTTGAAGCTGCGCGCTAAAACCAATGTTTTACAAAGGTTCATTGACGACATTTCTCTAATGTGGTCTTACAGCGAGGAAGAGTTGTTGAAGTTCATTTCTCAGTTCAATGCCGTCCATCCAACTATCTCATTCTCCCATACATATTCGGCTTCCGCAATCACTTTTCAGGATGTTAGTGTAAGTGTGCACAACAACAAGCTCATCACATCAGTCTACCAAAAAACCAACTGATAAGCACCAATACTTACATTTCCACAGTAGCCATGTAAAACGTTGTAAAACAGCAATCCCGTACAGCCAAGCTCTTCGTTTCAAGCAGATATGCACTAAAAAACAAGAATTTGCATCGAACTCTGAACAACTACGTAACGACTTACTACGCCAGCGTTATCCTCCCTTAGTTATCAGCGACGCGATTAAAAAAGCAGACAACCTTGATCATCGTGTGCTCATCAACAGCAAACCAGCTCCCCCAGATTCACGGACTAACCTTAGCCTCACGTATTCAGCATCAAAGCCTAACATACATCGTATCCTCCGGAAACATCATACCATACTCTTACAGAGCGAGAAAATGCGCCAAATTGTTTCTGAACCTCCACGGGTGGTATACAGACGGGCCACCAATCTGAGAGGCGTTCTTCCGTCCTCCAAAATTCACTCAGCTAACTTCAAAGGATACGCACCATGAGCAAAACCTCGAATGTGGCTCTGTCCTATGATTAATATCGCTAATGTGGCCAAGAGCACCGCGTCTTCATTTTCATTCAAAATCCAATGGGATTACTACTGCGACACTTGCAACGTCGTATATCTCCTCGAATGCACCATTTGCCGCGCACAATACATCGGACAAACGGCTACGCTTTAATAATCACAAATCATATGTAATATCTATACCACAGCTCCCCCTCTCCAAACATGTGAGCACACTAGGCCATCCTTTCAAAAAATTTAAGGCCACTATTTTGAAATCAGGATTCCCCACTCACTACGACAGAGAAGCTTGCGAGTCATTTCTAGTTCAGCTCACTTTCAAAGGGAATAAATGAAAGCATAGGTAGGCTGACATGCATTCCTCACGAATAAGAGGCATTTTTTGACATGTTTGACGCACGAATAAATATTTTTCCTGTTTGCTTTATGCATTTCCTAACGATAATATGTATATGGCATATGTAATATGGCATATTTATGAAGTGATATGTATATTTCTGCATCGTTAATTACAAATTCTTCTCACCATTCTGTTATGTCGATATTTATTACTTCACCTTCTCATATAATTTTTCATTTATCTTTTATTTTATTTTTGATACACACATTGACTTTATATGAGACACAGCTTGCCCGCAATACAGATAATTCCACTTTTGCAAATAATGCAATAGAACGCAGTTCGTGGAATTCAGAGGTCAGTGGAGGTCACAGTACAGGTGACCCATAACCAGGTGGTGGTGAATTGACCATCTTGGTAGTCATACAAAAGTTTCAGCAACCTCAAACAAAAACGAACGAAACACTTTCCGGGCAGCTGCCGCCTCTCGCATACCCTTTGTTACCATGTGACCCCTTTCCCCTACATTCCATTGGCTGCGTCGTTCATCCCTTGTGAACACGACTGAATGTGCATATATATATATATATATATATATATATATATATTATATATACATCAGCGAAGCAAAGAATCACAGGAGCCGGCACAGAAAGAGTTTAAAAAAGTAGAAGCACGTAGGAACACCATATAACACGACTTTACTGCCGTTTCGGTCGAAACGTCAGTAAAGTCGTGTTATATGGTGTTCCTACGCGCTGCTATTTTTTGAACTACATATATATATATA
This sequence comes from Dermacentor silvarum, assembly GCF_013339745.2. NCBI lineage: Eukaryota > Metazoa > Arthropoda > Arachnida > Ixodida > Ixodidae > Dermacentor > Dermacentor silvarum. The sequence goes on along the minus strand of NC_051154.1, from coordinate 9,849,311 downwards.
TATATATATATATATGGCAGGCCTGATTCGTACTGTGTTCGTCAGACAGAATAACAATGTTCAATATGATTATTTGGAAGTGTATGCTGCTATGGTTATAGCGATCCCGAAAACAAGCAACCCTTAATTATCGCGCGTTCCCCGCTTTTAAGGAATTTCGAGCTCATTCTCTGATAGACCCTGTATAGTTCTCGACTTGCATGCTTGTCCACGTCTTGTACACACGATAACACACCAGTTGCTACTTTACGCTAATGTGGAGTATTTATTTCTGCTACGCGGACCAGCACCCGCGTTAAAGAAAAACTGTTGAAATGTAGACGATTATACGGATTAAGTTTTTTCCAATCCATCGCCAAACGCCACTCAGTTTTACAGTGATATGTATTTTTCGTTTATTACCAGGCAACCAGTGCCGTACATTTTCTTGCCGAAATTCCCATTACGCCACAGAGGTATCACTTGCTCTTTGTTGGCTTTTCGTTTTTGTTTTCACTTTTTTTTCATAATCTGCAAAGATGGTCAAAAGAATCAAGCTATAGTGCTGATCCCGAGCCTGTCGCAGTCATGTCAGCACCAAAAGTAAGCAGGTTATTTGATTTCTCTTCAGCTACTTTTGGTGGGGGAAATTGACGAGGGGAGAGTTCGATGTAGGAAAAGTTAAAAGGGTTATAAAAAAATTTCTTGTATTCATCTGTCTGCTGTCTTTTATCGTATTGTCGTACCAGAATTCTTTATGGGATATAAATAGATCATAGATCAAAATATTGTTTTTCATTTATAAGGAGAAGCCGAGCATGCATGAAGCCGAGCCATGCATAGAGCGGCTACTGAATTTTTTTAACTTTATGCTAAAACTTTGACTGTTGTGATTTAGCGACTTCATGCATCATTGGTCAATGAGAAGTATATATACCTTTTGTACTGATTGATAAAAAATAAAATTGTTTGCGTTGCACTTCCCAGGAACGCCGCTGTGGCGACTGCTGTTGGTTAGAAGCATAATGCAGAAACTCGATCCCGCGTACATACATCGTAGTGCACGTTAAAGAATGCCAGGTGGTCAAAATTAATCAGGAGTCCTCCACTACGGCATGCCGCATAGCAGCTTTAGGATGTTGAACACCATTAGATTACACGAGTCCTGTCTCTTATGAGTTCGTTGGCTTTGAGGAGTTGCCATTTCCTTTAAGCAAGGTGCTTTTCAGCTGTCTGTCTGCTATAGTTCAAGCTAGCTGAGCAAAATACCAAAACTCATGCACATTCTACTTTTAACTGTAGGGCAGTAATTGTGGAACATTCCTGTAAAAGTACATACAGATTTCTTTTGTGGTGCATACTGTGCAGTTAATTTCTTCAGTGTACAATCCAGAAGATAGATATAGAATTAGGCAATTACTGTTTTTGAAATTTATCCATACGCAGCATTTTTTCTAAAAACTTGTTCAGAAGTAATCTATCAAATATAATGCAGAATACTATTTGTAAGACTTTAATTATGCATATTTCATAGCTCAGCAGTCCAGACAGCTGTGTTTAGTACTGATCAGTTACTGCTGCTAAATACAAGAAAATATTAATATCAAGGACTGTTTGAAGGATCTTTCAAGTTTGTCTGTAAAGTTGTATACTGTGTAAGTGATGTCATTGCATTTATTGACAATTAGGCATGTCTGGCTGAAGCCGTTCTAACAATTTTGAATATCCTTACTGGCTGATTCGCACAATTGTATGATTCCTACATGTAACAGGTGCATATTCTGTGCAGCAGTACTGCTTCAGCAATGCTTCACTCGCTTTTTGGGCGGCGTGCCCACAAGGAATTCGCCCAAAAAGAGGCTTTGGACCCCAGATGTGTGAACGGCATTCTAAGTATGTGAGGCAAGGCAGTCAGTTGAAATCTTCGCTTTCATTATAGGTCATTTGAAGTGAAATTGTTGTGGATGACCGTTACATCCTGTCTCGTCCACACACTGACACAATGCATCAGGCTATTCTAGCTATGTTTAGCATTTTTAGTCCCTTAGGCTGAAAGCAAGGCATCTTAATTTGACCGCAGGGATAACAAGAAGGCATTATCATCGCTGCCTGCTTATTGCTTCTGAGGACATGAATGCAATGGTTGCAAAATAAACAGCTGTGTTTGAAAATATTGTTCTGTTTCGCTAGCAGACAGATACATTTATAACCCACTGATGTTCAAGGTTACATCAGAACGGCACCCAAATATTTAAAAAAAATGATTCAGAAAGTGGGTAAACGTCACCAGGATGTTTCTGAAACGTTCAAAAAAGTTGCAAGGATACTTTTAGGGTGAGCAACAGGAAGTTGACAAAACGTTTCTAGGACATTTCTAGGTCGATCAATAAAAAGTTGGTAGTATGTTATTGTAAGATTTCTAAGAAGTGTTAATATGGTTAGTGAACCCTGCTTTTAATGTTTGATGTTCATTCATCGTTTAAAGAAAGCTTGTAAAGGATCTTTTAATTCAATATCGGGGACCAATAGTCGACAGGATATTGGTATGAAGTATTCAGGAAGTTTAAAAATGGTATGAAAACAATTAATTAGCCGTTGGTAGGTTCCAGTAACATTTGTCTAAAAAAGTTTATTCAAAATTACAAGAAATTTTTGGAAGAAAATATGGAGTGCAGAGAACGGATCTTCTCGCATCTGCAGCCAAACGCCAATTCCAGCATTTCGCGGTCAGAATGGTGCCATTTTGCCGTAAGGTCCTCGTGAAAACGTCCGCAGTACCAGACACGAACCGAGGGCGGAGGAGGAGCACATTCGTTCCGATACCGCAAAATAACTTTCACCCGGAGCTAACGAGATCTCTGCGTGTTTCTTGTCCCATTCCAGCTCCTTCGTTGCTTATTGTTTGCGCTAGATTGTTCAGTTCGTTTTGCCTTCTTCTTCCTCAAAAGGCGACAACATATATAGGCTGTATATTAGCATACAACTCATTGTATGACCCTGTTACGTCCTCCAGATGTTTGGGAAATAGGCAAGTGCACAATATGAATAAAATAATCGCAGTTTCGGTCGATACGTGAAGCAACGATAGCGGCAGCTAGAACAATATCCCAACGCATATTATACAGCATTACTGTTTCCTCCGACTGCTGCCACGGCGGCTGCCATAGCTGCTCCAGGACGTCGGGGCACATTTCTAGCGATGTTCTCACGACATTTAACACCGCACCAAGAGTCAAGAAACTGCTGTTCAAATAACTCAAGAAAATTTTCCTGGTGTTCTTCCATTTTCTGATCCTTTTACACTTTTGAAAGCCTCCTACTTATAAACAAAAGTTTCTAGGCACAGCTATTCATGTGGTTATACTTTGAAAAGATGAACAAAAATTTATTTCTGGCTATCACTTTCTTAACATAATGTACGGGACCGGGCTCCTACAGTCCGTAATTTTAGATTTCGTGTAGTGCACAAGTACACCACTCCCATCAAAGAACTGACACAGCTGTAATTTTATCTTGTCCACAGAGGCTTCCATGCTTGTTTCGATTTATGGCCCTTCTTATTTTATTATTTCTGCAACCACTTCAAACTGGGGAAGCGTAAGTTCTCGTTGAGCAGCTGAAAGCGCGCTGCACATGGCAGTTTTATTACTGTTAGGAGGTACTTATGGACGGACGCATCGAGAGAACCCATAAGCGCTAGCGCAGTAAAAAAAATTGTGGGCCACAGCCTCATTAATTTCTCATTTGTTAAATTTCGCCACATGCTAACCTCATGACTGTTATCAGTGTAGCCACCCTCTGTACGAATAAAACAATACCACTTCTAGATCAACAATTTGTCTTGAAACCTTGAGCTAACTTTTACATGTATAGGTATAAATATATTTAACGTTTACAGGAGTCCTGCAGGAAAATAACTACACTGACCACCTGAATGTCGATTATAGATCTCATTAGTCACACCACAGCTGACCTCTTCTTCCTTCGTGTCCACCATGACCTAAGATTGCCTTCGGTTGGCAAAAGACCAGACAAGAGGTGAGACACACAATCCCCTCAACGAACTTCGCTGTCCGAGCCCTCAGTAGAGCGCCCGAGGCTGCTGACACCCGGACGACTGGTTCTGTGCCCCGTGCTGCCGGACGAGGCATGATGCGAGTCCGGTGGAACGAAGGAGGGCTTGCTCCACTGGCAACGCACAATAGCACGAAAGGCGCGATTGTACTCGCGGCTCGTCGACGCGTAGATGAATGGGTTCAGGCAGGAGTTGAAGTACCCAGTCCAAAAACAGAAGTCGAACAGCAGCGGCGGCACGGTACATTGCTCGCACAGGGTACCTGCAACGAGCAGAGAGGCAAGGCTGGTGACATTCCTCATGTAATTCGCGGTGAGGAGGTGACTATGGTTACTGCTTCGTAAAAAAGTCTAGCTTTAATGCGAGTGTTGCATTTGTTATTCGCCAAGCCGCATGTTGTCTTAGCGCCATTCTTATAATTAATAAAGCTAATTGCGTCCCACACGTGAAAAGGGAACGGCACACTGCCGACAATTCTATACGAGTGCAGCACGTGAGCCAGCTGCATAAAACATAAGATTGTCGAATAGATTAGATAGCTACCCAGCGCCTTCTCAAGCACTGTAGGGCTGTGTGCCTGACCTTGGTGCTACTCAGCGCGCATTTCAAACAATAACATTATTATAAGAACAGAGTGGGGATTCGAGCGAGTTGGAACAGCGCTGTGTGCGTGCTACAGTCTTGGTTTTCTTGGCCCATGTTTTCCGCAGTGCACTGACCGCAATTAGGACTTAATATATGAGCCAAAGTTAGGTCTCAAACCGGCGAATACCAGCTCCTTTGTTTACTTTGTGACGACGGTCAAATGTAATAAAAGTTTGTGCACTTCAATCAAGGCATTCCCTATTAAACCCACTGATGCTATAAATTGTCCCCCCCCCCCCCCCCCCCATGGCACCGCCCTCCCCATGACGCGTCTCAGAACCCATATTGCCGTTTTAGGAGTTATGTGAAGAAAAACAGGTATTTCATAGGATCTGACACCTGCCGCAGATTGGAACGAGTAGCCATTCTTAATGCTGATAGTTCAATACAATTCAATTCTTTTTTTTCTGTCTGCACGCAAACCTACAATATGATTAGCTCGACGAGGTGGATGGCCTTGCCGCACAAAGGGCTGTGCAGCAGCACAGCACGCTTCATACATAAGCATGTAATGATATGTTGATTGTAGCTAGTTAGCAGTACAGCAGGGGACAAACGGTGCCGTCATATTCGAGATAAGACTAATTGCACCAACAATCATATACAACAGCTCTTGGTTCCATCATGCTTTGCCAGCGCTGTAAGACCATATGTCTCCTGCTTAGATGACAGCAGCTTTCCTGACCAAGTTTCATGATGGCAGCTTGTGTTGGCAGCTTGTGTCTGAACTTACCCAGTGGTAGCAAGAAGAAGAAAGGGAACCAGCAGATTATGAACACGCCGACGACGATTCCAAGCGTTTTCGCCGCCTTTTTCTGACGTTTGAACTTGGCAAGCCGGCCTTGGACACCAGCGGCCGAAGATCTGTGCGCATCATCTCCCGCCATAGAAGGGGTGTGCACACGTAGAGTCAGCTGACCAGGCTCGCCCTTGATAGTCTTGACTCCTGTACGCAGGAACTTAGTTTGGCGAGTGGCCGCCCTGTAGATGCGATAGTAGAGCACCAGGATAACAAGCGTCGGGATGTAGAAGGAGAAAGAGACCGAGAAGACGACATAACCTGTCTGCTTTGTCACCTCGCAGACGAATGGGTCTGCGGGAGGGGGCTCACGCCAGCCGAGCAGAGGCCCCACAGAAATGACAGCGGACAGCAGCCAGACAAGGACGCATGCAACCAGGGCACGCCGGTGCGTCACCACACTCGAGTAGGTGAGCGGCCGCGTGACGCCAATGTAGCGGTCCACGCTGATCACACACAGGCTGTTGATGGATGCGGTGCAGCAGAGTACGTCCGTGGCTGCCCACACGTGGCAAAATATTTGACCGAAATACCATTGCTTATCCAAGATCTCGAGCGCCGCCGAGAAGGGCAGCACACTTGCACCCAGCAGTAGGTCGGCGAGCGCCAGGTTCACGATGAGGCAGTTTGTGGCTGTGCGCAGGTTTGCGTTGAGGAAGACAGCCAGCAGGACCATCAGGTTGCCGCTGATAGCCAGAAGAATAATGGCAAGCAGGAGGCCGCCTTTCAGCAGCGCCCCGGGGGCCACACTCGTAGGCTCTGTCGCGTTCGTGGCGCCGAACAAAGAAGAGGCGTTCTCGATGAAACCCAAGGACAGCAGCCACGGCTCGCTCCGGTTTAACTCCATTGCTGCAGGGGTTCAGGCGTAGTGGCTGCCCTTTGTTGCGACGGGTCACCTGAAAAACACGCCCACGTCACTTGTAAGAGGGAAACCACAAATTGCACAACACGCACGTTTTTCACCCAGAGAGCTAGGTTACAAGTATAGAAGAAATATTCAAAGTATTCCACCGACAACTGGCACGACGTTTTTTTTTTTTTTCATTCTTTATTTACAACATATTTTACAAAATACGAAAGCATTGCTTGACCCATAGCCATTGGCTAGTCCCGGGTCCATAGTCAACTTAGGTTATAAAACGCAGCACGCGAGCAAACTGAAACAGCAGACATAATACTTAATAGTAATATTAACATACATAACTTATCCACGAAGGTAAATATAAACTCAGTTTTCTTTTATCCTTCACGCACGCGAGCTAACAAAACAGACATAATACATAACAATGAAATTGACATGCACAACTTAGGCAGGAATGTAAATAAAAAGAAGTGTACTTTTATCGACAGCATTTTTGAAAAAAGTATTTTCTCACAGTAGACCTGAAGTTACTGGCTTCTTTTTGTGTGTATTGGCAGAGAATTCCAAATTAGTGGGCCGTTAAATTCCACGAGCCTTGTCCAGTACAGATTATGACAAGGAGGCAGATTAAAACACTGATTAGTTGCAGCTCTTGTATTTCGTAACGGGATTTTAAACAAGGTGATTGGAAATGGGTCATTGGTTTCGATAATACTATGAATGACCTCAGCAATTTTCAATTCATACAATGCATGCACTGGCAACACATGCAATGAGCTATACAAGTACGTACTGGATTGTGTACACCTAGAAGTGATAATTCTTAATGCACGTTTTTGCAGACGGAATACAGGATCAAGGTAAGTTGTAAAGGTGTTTCTCCATGAACCAATACAATCAGATATGTGACTCTGAATGAAGGAAAAGTTCAGAATGCGTAGGACAGGATATTCGAAACATTCACCAGCCTTAACATGAATATAACATCCGTAGGCAAGCTTGGAACAAAGGTGTTTAATGTGAGTTTTCCAATGGATGTCTAAAATGTTCTTTGAACATTTTCGCAATTATATTGGCGAACCGCGCGAATTTTTCCTTTATAACCCGGCTGTCCACCAAACCCTAAGCAGAAGTGAACTCCTCATGTTTCCAAGCCTGAACTCGACCCGAACCAAAATGTGCCACTATATCGGATGTGAACCTGAATCAGCGCAAAACAATGCCGACATACGCGACAGCTCCGGGTGGTGGCTGAAACCCCATTCGGAACAAAGCTGAAACACCCCACTAAATTGAGCATTCCATTGGGCATTGCTAAAACATCCAATAGTTTGGTCTAACGAGAGTGCTACTTTTATCAAGAAAATACTAGCAACTATGTTCCATCAACATCCTTCGAATTACACCGTGACATATTCAATCATCAGGCTTATGATATAATTTGCGACATTACATGTTGAAGGCATCGATTCACGCTTTTCAAATTTTATTTAGTCGCCACCTGTAGGACAAAAGTTTCACGTAGTGTTTTGTCGAACATGAAAATTTCAATCTAAAAATTAGAGACATTCCACGCCAACTGGATATTGGTCGAGCGCCAATCATGGCGCTCGACCAATATCCGTTTCTCTCAAATAAGTACAAATAGAATTCCATGTATATAAGCATTATTTGCCCAGTATTTTCCCCATATATTTCGAGTGGAAAATGTGTTTTCAGACAACTAAGGACCATTTTAATTTCACAAAATGGTGGAAAACCGGCTGCGAAGCGAAATCTGCCAGAAATCGACCGTCTCACGCATTCTTTCAAAATAAGCTTTTTGGAGTTGTCTGAACATTTTATTTTTCATTATAAATCAGTCTCACAAAACACTTAACTCCTAACACTAAGGTAAAATTGCACAAATTATAGCGTTTCTCGGAAAATTTTCCACAAATATGGTCACGCAAGAAAACCTGGAATTATTTTCCTAAAGTTGTCCCTAAAACGTACTATCTTATAAAATTTTATTTTCGCCTCCGTGCTTCGCACAGGCTCTAAAATAAAAACCTGAATTTGGCCCAAATGCTATTCTGGCCTATAGGTTTAGATGTCGACAACACACTAAGGTGATCGATGAAAAAATACGCAGAAAAGCGGATTTAATTGAGAACATAACTACTTCGGCCAAGGAAATTTTACTCGAAGGAATTTGCGTTATCAACGAGAAAACATTTTTTAAAATTGAGTTCCACCATTACAAAAGTTTGGTCCACGCTTCGATTTCACCTCATAGCATATGGGCGGGAAATACAAACCAGGGTGGTGCAGATGGTGGTGTCTAGGGAGAGGAATAAAAGCCGTGATTACCAGATATTCGTAAGAATTTAAATCCTAAATGTATGCCTACCTAAGGTAGACGGACATTACGCACTTCCGTCCTACATATGCGGCCGCCTACGCGTCATGTGGTAGAGCGGGCCACAAATCGCTTTCATGAGCGTCGAGTGGAAGCACCACTTGCATGGAACACGTTCAGTCACCGAGAAACTAGCGAAAACATTTGGTGAATATAATTGATAGTCAGCTTTATTAAACATATTACAGTATATATAGTTCCGTGATATCTCTCTACTATTATTCAAGCTACTTTCGGCCAGATAGACAGAAGTCGGCAAAGTTTTTGTTGGACCGCGCAGCTCAGAGCGTGTGGGATGTCATGCCTGAAGAAATGAACAAGTACAGCTGTTTATTATTGGCGGCATTGTGATACTTAAGCCAACGATATTGTTATATTTGTAACGGTGTTTGTTATCGCTTTTATATATAATATACAAGGAATATTGACCATCTTCGAGGTTGTTCTTGGCTGACGAGACGAAGTAGTTCCGCAGCCGTTGGTGTCGTCGGGTGACACGTCTTCTACAGATGGTGGTGGCTGATTCATTAGTATAAATGTGCACGCGGTCGGCGTACCTCTCATGCAAAAAGAGCAGAGTTAGTTGTTTAAGAGTTCCGAATCGGATGGGCCGACGACGCCTCGTGTGATGACTGTAGTAGCGAGGAGGCTCTTCAACACCTTCTCTGTGACTGTCCTCGTTACAATTTACAGATACGATCGCTCGCAATCACGATAGCGCGCTTTGACCAAAGACCTCTAACAGAGGAACTTGTTTTAGAATGCCGCCATCACAAGCCATCGCAGCAGAGGGCGACGAGGGCACTGTTGCAGTTTTTAAGGGCAACAGACTTGGACAAGCGGCTGTAGCCTGAACAGATTTTTATAGTGGTGCACGTGCTACTGTGCTGTGCGGTGAAGTATGCGGTGACCGTGACCGACTGTGATTGTGTGCCTGTGCTCCTTTCTTTCTCTATCTCTGCTTTCCTGTCACTTTACCTCCCCCTCCCCTCTCCTCCCAGCGTAGGGTAGCAAACCGGATCTTCCCATCTGGTTAACCTCCCTGCCTTTCACCTTTCTTCTCTGTCCCTCTTTAGTGTGTTACCAACGTCTAAACATAGGCCAAAACTGCGCTTTTGCCAAAGTCAGGCTTTTGTTTTGGAGGCTGTGCGCAGCACATTGGCGAAAATAAAATTTTAGAAGATTGAACACTTTAGGGACAGTTCTATAATTATTCCAGGTTTCCTGCCGCCACCGTTATCTCTAACTAAATTCCCCAAAACGCTATAATTTGCGCATTTTATTGCGATGGCAATTATATGGACACTCCAGGCGCATTTCTGCTGTCGGCGTCGCCGTCGCCATGAGGTTCCGTGTAAATCTACGGGCGATAAAATTGTCACCGCGCGCCGTGGCGCGCCGTGGCGGCAGCTCATTCTCCTGCACGCAAGTGAACGAAGCGGCAAGCCAGCGCGCCGTCTTCCAGTTGCGTGCAACTCTCCGTAGGGTAGGGAAGGGAAGGGGGGGGGGGGGCGTTTTACTCCAGGCCGCCCGAGTGACAGCAAGGCTCCGGGGAGAAGGTAGGCAAGGGGGAGGCCGCGTACTACGCCGCGCGCTCCCGCCCAGGCGGCTGCATCTTGAAAGCCATCTGCAGCGGGGGCAGAGTCCTTCCTCCCTGCGCTGTGTTTTCGTGGCTTAGTTCGCCTTCATGCGAGACGCAGCACGAAGGTCAATTCGCTCGCAGCCGAGCTTACTCACTCCAGCGTTTTCACAGCGAGTTTCCGCGGTCATCGAGTGAGATGCGTTGATGTTTTGTTGTGCGCGCGTGACATCTATGCTTGTTAATTTAGTTAGTACGCCTATGTTTACAAGTTGATACGGCAGATCAAACTACTATCCTTATTTCGTATAGCTGTCCAGTAGTTTGTAATCGCAATCAATGCTTCTCCTTTCGGGTGCTTCTCCTACGACATGCTTCTCCTACGACATTGCTTACCTTGGTGCTAGGGATTGAAATGCATAAAAGTACGTTGTTAAACTATTTTATAATGAAAGCACAATGTTCAGATAATGCTAAAAGGCAAGGTTTGAAAGAATGCGCGAAATGGTGAATTTTTCGAAAAAAATTATTTCGCTCCTAGGTTTCCACCCTTTTGTGAAATTGAAATGGCCCTCACGGGCGCTAAAGCTTACCGCTCAAAATATTGTGGGAAAACACTGTGCCAGTAATGCATATAAACGTGTAATTTCATTGCGACAGCAATTATATGGACACTCCAGGAGCATTTCTGCCGCCGTTGTAGCCGTCGCCGTGAGTTTCCGCATGAAGTCTAAGGGCGATAAAATTGTTACCGCGCGCCGTATGCTGTATGTGCGAGTGAAAGCTTGTGAGGGTGAGCCCGCAATCGCTGCTCAATCTTGTGCACGCAAGGGAGGAAAGCGGGAAGGAAGCGCGTCGACTTCCGGCGCGCGCAACACTCCGGGAGGAGGCTAGGAAGAGGAGGGGGGGGGGAGGGAAGAGCTTTTTTTTATTAAATGTATTTAAGGAGAGGTTGGTGCCTATATGTGGCGTCGGCTACTCCTGTTTTCTTACATGATAGTTGTCGTCGGAGAGTTGTCAACAATCACAAAACTGGACTAATAAACACATGGACGAACATTCACGTACTAAGTCTTTACTGCAATATAAATAAATGTTCGCGCAACAGAAAAGTTCACATAGCATAAATGTTCCCAAAACCAGATGTTCACACAGAAGATGTTGGGAAATTGAAAATTAGGTCCCTCTCGAATGCCGCGCCATAAGTACAAGTCTTGTACGCAGACAGAAATGTACATGAACACGAAGACACAATAAACTTGTAATCAATAGTGCCTGTTAATAATAATCAAGTTTCGTTTGTCCGAAACTCGAATACGCGAGTGCAGTTTTGAATCCGGCTCACCGCACTCTCATTCAATCCACAGAATCCCTGCAGAATCAATCAGCCCGTTTTATCATGTCGAACTATTCACGTACCGCTAGTGTCTGGCAAATGAAATCGTCCCTTAGCCTTCCTGACCTTCAAACTCGGCGCAAAATCTCGCGCCTTTGTTTATTTCACTAAGTGTTCAATCACCGTTCATTAGATCAGCAACTCATTTCACAGCCAGTGAACGTATCATCCCGTATCGATCACATCAATAGTGTTCCTCGTTGTCGCACTGACATGTTCCTGTATTCTTTTATGCCAAGAACCTGCTCTGAGTGAAACCACCTTCCCTCTTCTATCGCCACCTTAGCGGATGCATCATCCTTCAAGACTGTTGTAAACAGATCATCTTTTGAAGTGACTCGAATTTAGCTGTATTTTTTTTCTTTTTATTTGCTGTTGTTGCTGCCTGTTCATCCTATCCTTGCCCTTATAGGCTTGAATGGTTTTTACTGTAAGCCATGTACCCACCCCCTCTGTAATGCCCATTGGGCCCTGGGAGTATGATAATAAATAAATAAATAAATAAATAAATAAATAAATAAATAAATAAATAAATAAATAAATAAATAAATAAATAAATAAATAAATAAATAACAATACCAGCAATAAGTGTTATCCGACTTAGTATCTTTGTGATATTTTTGATTCCTCCAAAAATTGTACTAAGGCGCGCACAGAGATGTTTTGAAGTTTTTCTGTCGGCCATGGACCAAAAATTTTTCCTAAGGATAGTGGCCGTCTATCCAAGCCATGCAGTTTTTCCGAAAGCTTCTTACGGGGAGCATCGTATTTTTTATAGTGTAGAAGAATGTGTTCTATGTCTTCTTCAGCCTCTTCACATGAGCATGTAGCACTGTTAGTTTTTTTTTATCCTATGCAGGAAGCTTTTAGTATAGGCAGTGCCTAGCCAAAGCCTATGAAGTGTTGTTTCAATAGATCGGCTACTTTTCAACGGAATATTGAATTATATTCCAGAGTCAATATTATATAATTGAGAGTTCTGCGCATCGTTTATGAACCAAGTTTCCTTGGACAATCTACCGCATAGTTTGTTCAATAAACAACGCGCTTCACTCGTTGCTAGAGGAACTATAGTGATAATTCATTCTCTTGATGCGCTGCACGTGCCATCTGATCAGCTGTTACATTTTCTAAGATTTCACAGTGACTTGGAATCCACTGGAAACTAATGTCGTATTGTAGATCTTTCGCTATGGCGTATGTCTTCTGTATTTCTCATGTCAATGTGCTGCTCGTTTTTCTCAAGCTGATTTCATTTAAGCTCAGCAATGAGGCTTGCGAGTCACTCAGAACTTCCAGCGAAGAGGTCCTGACTGCTAACACATGTAACGTAAAGCAGAAAGTACTGCGTAAAGTTCTGCGTTCTGGATGTTGTACATTGGCAAAGCTTATAAGCTCTTCTCTCTTGGTATGCAGATATATAATACGCTGATGTAGAGCTTTGTTTCCAGCATGATCCATCGGTATATACGTGAATGCGATCTACGTACTTAGTGTAAACATGTGATAAAGTTAATTGCTTTATCGCAACTACGGGCATATCACATTTACGATCTACTCCAGGAATGAAGTGACTATTTCTGGAATTGCAAGTCACCGTGGGGGATGAGTTACACATGTAGGCCAGTATTCATAAGCAGGTTGTAAGTTTTTGCAACGCCGTATTTCATCATGTATGCGTGCAGCGGTTCTATCCTGAAGGTCTTGGCATAGTGGATGATTAGCGTGTTGTGTTGCCATTGCCAAACGAAAAAAAAAGTGACGACTAGCTTCCGTAAATCTGAGTGCATGAAAAGGTAGTTAGTGTAACTCAGCAATTACCAAAGCACTGTCAGATGCACTGGAAACGCCAAAACATATGCGAAGGCTTCTGGCCATTAATCTTTGAGTTGTTTCCTCTAGATTACGGGATATTCCATGTAGCACAGGAGCAGAGTATGTGATTCTTTGTCTAATGATCGCCGAGTGAATGCGTAATAGAGAAGAGGTTGAACTACCCCATCTCACTCCAACAAATTGACGAAGAATGTTGATTAGGCAGTTGACTTTCTCCTCTAATGCTTTTATTTGGGGAACCCATAATAGCAGTCTGTCTATAATAATACCGAAGAACTTGTGTTGTCGCACAATTTGCAAACGCTGAGAGTCTAGCACGAGCTGGAATCTCTTGAGGCATTTCCTTGTGAAAGGAAGTACAGCAGTTTACTCAAGTGAAATAACCATACCTCTACTTTTCCAAAAATCATTAATCATTATTACGCCAGCTTGCAACTTTTGCTGAACGGCTTGAGAACATCCTTGGAAACTGGCCTACACAAATAACGGTGCGAGCCGCCCTGAAGGCACTGCTGCGTTACTTGAGTGACACCGGACTCAGTGACAAATTGTGACTCTGCACTGTGTTACGTAGGATGGAACGTTCACACTAAGCAACACGAGAACGCCTTCGCAGACTACGTGACAGTGCCCGCAGAAACAGTTCTGTTGTGTGTGCGTGTGTGATTTTCTTTTCTTTCCTTCCTTTTTTTTATTCTTTATTTTTACTTATTTTTCTCTCCCTCTCCTTTCGCATCCTTTTACCCCTCCCCCGGTACAGGGTAGCCAACCGGAGATAACCTATGGTTAACCTCCCTGTCTTTCCTTGACCTTTTACTCTCTCTTGAGTACTCGAGTCAGATGCCCATATGAACAAGTCGTCTGCATATAGTGAATAATTCAAGGTAGCATGCAAGATATGGGGTAATTCAGCCATAACTCATGTAGTTAAATAGAAATGGACTGAGTGCACAACCTTGTGGTATGCCTTGATTCACTTTATGCTCTGTGCTTTTGCCATCAGCAGTTTCAATATAGATCTTCCTGTCTCTTAAAAATTCCGCAATCCATCTCAGTGTTCCGCGAACTATGCCCAACTGAATTTCTACTCCGGGCGGCCCGGGCAGCCGCGAAAGCCCGCCCGAGCCACTCTATCTTGAAAGTCATCTGCGTCGGGGACACAGTCCACCGTGCGCTGTGTTTTCGCAGCTCAGTTCGCGTTGATCCAAGACGCAGTACGAATATCAGTCAATTCACTCGCTGCTGCCGCCGCGCTTCCCCAACCCAGCGCTTTGACAGCGAGTTACCGCGGTCATCGCATGAGATGTGTCCTTGCTTGCTTGTGTGCGCGTGACACCATGCTTCTTAATTTAGTTTACACGGCCGATAAAACTGCTATACTTACTTCGTATAGCAGTCCACTAATTTGCTATCGCAATGGATGCTTCGCCTTTCGGGCAAAACTGCGACTTCTTTAAATGCGAAGCTTTCTCCATGCCTCATTTCTAAAGGATTTAAATCACCTTGTGTTTCATCGGAATGATTACAGGCAAGTGCTCCTTTAACAAATTTATTGTTTCGCCCGAGGACATCTTCGGTATTGTGGTTGCTTGGTAAATGTACTATTAAAGACGTAGCTGAGGGCAAGCATTGCTGTTAGCTGCTGCAGATATGGCATTGCTGTTCGATTTTCGCTAAAAAGTTCGCGCCATGTTTATGAAGTTTTTAAACATTCACGCTGCCTGGGCAGACTTAACATGCAGAGTGTGTGTGTGTTTTTTTTTTGCGTGTGTATTTTGTACTCGATTGAATTATTTTTTGTATCTTTTTTCGGCGTAGGAGTGCAATGCCTACGCCGCAAAGGTGGCAAATGTTTGAACCCGGCCTTGCCGCCAGTGCCCATCTTTTACCTTGGACGGCCCGGCTTCGCCTTTAAATATATCCGGTGTTTTTTGTTTTTTTTTTCGTAACAATCGAAACAACAATACTCAATGGCTGGCAAGAATGGCTTTGTACCTTTCCACGCAGGCCACTGAGGCAATTTCAGATTGCGAAGCCTGCAGCAGGAATTAGGCATGCAGTTAGTCGACATACGCAGCGGAATTGCATCGGCGGTGCAGCGATAAGTCACTCGTTTATTCACCCGTGCGTTTGGTGACTTCGTTGACTAGTGCATGCATTTCCACTAACAAATTCGTAATTACTCTTGTTGAGGCGACTTTGACGGCACTTATTCGGCCATGTCATGTGTATTCATCGGTAGCAAGATCGCGAAATATTTGCACCGTGGAGAGTCATTTGTGATGTAAGCCTGCACCAATGACGCGTGCCTATTATTGAGGTACAGAAATAGTATTACGGCAATGGTAGAATTTGAAAAAAAGCGATTGAGAGTTCATACTGTTCATCAAAATGAAGCAGCTACTTAACACAAGTTCCAGCACTTTGCATATTCCTTGCGCTTGTCTGCGGGACGCACCTGGCACATATGCGGACTGGTTTGTCCCAAACTCCGGTAACATCGCGTACATGTCTGCTATCATAGAGGCCCACGCCTTTCCTGCAGCTGTCACTACACTACTTAAGTAGCGGTCTGGCACCCGGACAAAGGGAAAGTCACAGCTGCGAACTTCAGCCATCCTTGCTGCAAAGTGTTGTCGACTGCTACTGTATCCCGAACCTACTTTTCAAAGCGCCCGCTAGGTGGCTATCAGTGGCACGTCTATAGGCGGTGCACTAGCGTAGCCACAGTGGCGGAGTGTTCCGCACAACTGGAGGAACCACACAAGAGGCTTGATAATGGTTCAGCTCATCGAGCGTTAATCGGCACTCTACGCCCTTGGGCGACAAGTCGCTCACAAAGGCTGGGGTGCTGCAGGGGGACGGCGGGAAGCGGTCGCCACAGCTGAGTTGAGATGCGGCCAGTCGCAAGCTCGTCAACCGCATAAAAAAATGCCGCAGTTTCGCCCGAAACGCAATGCACCGATTGCGATAGGAAATGTTTAGACAGCTATAGGAAATATGGATAATAGTTTTATCGGTCCTTGTAAACATTCGCTTACTAACTAATTTAACAAGCACGGTGTCACGCGCGCACAGGCAAACATGAACACGTCTCAGTCGATGACCACGGAACCTCGCTCTCAAAACTCTGGCGTGAGGGAGGAGGAGGAGGAAAAAAACTTTATTAAGTAGGTAAAAGGTTTAACGGCAGGTCTGGGTGGGGCCTCAGTCCAGGGCTCCACTGGCTCTAGCATGCTGCTATCGTTGCAACGCGAACTAAGCGGCGGGAACACGGAGCACATGAAGCCATCAGCCCTCGGTGCATTTATACTGAGTACCTGCCCGCACATCGCTTTAAAGATAGGGCCCGCACAGCCGCGTCATAGCAGACACCGCGGTAGTCGAACACTCCACCCCCTTGCTGCCTTGCGCACGATGGAAGACGTAGCGATTCCTACCCACTTTCCTCCATTGCGCGCGCAAGATCGAGCCACCACCATTCTCGGCTCACCGTTACCTTTCACTCGCACCCAGAACATACGGCGGGCTGCCGCGATGTTATCGCACTTGTACTTAATACGGAACATCACGGCGATGGCGATGTAACGGCAACAACGACGACGGAAGTGCAGCTGGAGCGTCCATATAATTGCTCTCGCAATAAAACGCTTCAGGAGAAGCACGCTTTACACCAAAGAGCAGTGTGGAGAGAGAGTCTCCCAAATTCCAGGAAAGGGGGTTACCCTTGGCCGGGGCATTGCGCGAAGGCGCGTAGTGCCCTCTCCACGTAACCTTCCTATGAGCCCGCGCCATCTCGTGATAACCACATGCGGCCGTTCCTGGGACATTCGGATGCGCGTGCATCCCCCTGACATGTATATGCGTACTTTAAATCTTGCAACCAGTGTTTAACGGCCGTTTAGCTTTTGTAGGTGCTATACCTTGCTTTCTATTTCAGCGATAGTACGCACGTAGACCAAATATGACCAACATCGTCGCGGAGAAACACCGTATAACCCGCCGAGGTCGCTTAGTGGCTGTGGTGTTGGACTGCTAAGAACGAGGTCATGGGATTTATTCCGCAGTCCCCCACTAAGGCATGCCTCATAATCAGATCGTGGCTATGTACGTAAAATCCAATATTTTTTTAGAAACACCGTATATCGTTAAACCACGTATAAAATCTTAAAATGAAGACAAAGAACAAGCGCTGCTGCGTAAAACAACTATTACAAAGAACCCAAATTCCGCAGCAGTACGACGAAAAACGAAGCATGCCACGTTGCTCAAGCAGGCACTCCGGCAGGTGATCCAGCTTCATACACGTCATTCAGGAGCTCACGGCACACGGCGCCACATGTCCTCTCCCCCAATATGCGACTATTGTGGGGACTGAGGCGCAACTGTCACCTTTGTGCGGGCGTTCTCTCGTCTCTGCACCTGTCCTTTTAAAGCAACGCTTTCTTCGCAAACCCCTTGCGCCTCTCCTACTGAGCGTGGCTGCCGCCTGCTGCTGCTGTCTCGCCGAATAGCTCCCACTCGGCTGCAGAATGGTGGCGCCACGTAGGAGCGATGGATCACACCACTACTTCGCCCGCTGCAGTGGAAGGTAGAGGGGGGAACTCATCCTGTGCATGCGGGTCGTTGGCCGATAGTGCAGAGGGCGAGGGGACCGTGACGGCAATAAAACGGGAGAGAGGGCACCGGAGGAGGGGGCCTAAATTTGTATGGGTGTTCTGTGGTGGGCTCGCGTTGCGCATGCGTTGCGCTGCCTCGAAACCGCGTGGATGGTCACATCTGCGCCTCCAAGGGGAGATCAGGTACCCCAAACAAATGGCGCAGAAAGACAGCTTGCCTCTTTCAACCGCTACAATGGCGGTTGCGTTGAAATGTGAATTCCAATGCAGAGCTCCTCGTTGGGGGCATCCTTGAGCCAGACGAGAAGGTGCGCGTGAACACTGCCTTGTAAGGTTAGCTGTATAGACCACAATTTCCAGTTCCTCTAGGCGGCCGTCACGTTTTACAGCGTAGCTGTTAAGGGCTCACTCTTCGATGGTCGCGTCCGGCAGTAGAATAAAGGTCACAGTTTCGCCCTAAGGGCGAAGCAATGAATGCGATAGCAACATAGAAATGTCATACGAAGTAAGGTGAGTGGCTTTGGTAGCAATATGAATTGTAGTAAACATGAGCTGATTAAGTAAGCAGGTGTGCTGCGGCGTAAGTAGACCGATATGAAGAGAGACTCGATGACCACGAGAAGGCGCGTGTGAAACGGTGGTGTTGATGAGAAGTGCTTCCCGTGGGCAGCGCATGCGAAGGGACACACCTGTAGCGCTGCACTGCCGATCCGGGCAGCATTGCATGTGTAGCGTGCGTCGGAAAATGTGGCCCGACTATTACTAACTGAATGAATAAGCGTGGTGTGAGCGCGCACAAACAAACATGAATAGATCACACTGAATGATTGTAGACAACGACCGTCAAAACGCTGGCAGCAAGCGCATACGCCGCAGCGAGCGAAGGTACAGTCAACCACAAAAGTTTGCGGACCACGCGAGCGCGTGCCAGACTGCCTATCTGCGCCACCTAGCGGTACGCCACCTAGCGGCGACAGGGGCGCTCTCCCGGATATGAGCCCTCTTGGTACTCGCCTGCCTGTTAATTTTTTATTCCCGTGCATGACATTGTTAGTTCGTTGTGTTGACGCAGAGCGCTGTCTGCGATAAGACCGCCACATATCTGGCTTGATAGCAGTATCGGAGCAATCACTGCAACCTTTGTCGACTGGTGTGCCAGTGGGTAGATAAGTTTCACGAAGCGCTGCGACGATTTTTTTACGCGACGTTTACTGGCGCACTTTGGTTGGCAGCATCTTGGTCCAATGAGTGTTGCTGCTTCTGTGTCTTGAGAGAAAGGGTAGGGAGGTGTTTCACTGTCATCAAAAATAAAGAAAAAGCGGATGCATAGAAAATTTTCTTTCACACATAGGCGCATCTTCGCATCAGTCGCTGAAAACGTAGTAGACTTGCTTCAGGCCACGTGGTGATTACCTATTTGGAAAGATGCCGCTGCGTGTTCCACTTGACGAAAGAAGGCACATTGTGCGTTTATTTATAGAGGGAATACCTCAGCGCGAAATCTGCCGCCGAACCAACAGGAGCCGGACTGCCGTGAATAGGATTATTCAAGCTTTCCGCGACGATGACAGATTCACAGATATGGAGCGCTGTGGGCGTCCAAGGGCCACGACTGAGGAAGAGGACCGCCTGATTACGGCCGCCATCGTGGCTGATCCTTTTCAAAGTGCAGAGGATATCCGAGAAGCGCTCTCGCTCACGGTATCGTCTGAGACTGTAAGAAGAAGGCTGAGTGAGCTTGGCCTGCAGTCTTTCGTAGCAGCACAGAAGCCCTGCCTCTCAGACAGCCAGCTACAAGAACGACTCATGTTCGCTACAGCAATGAAAGATTGGACAACAGAGAAATGGGGCGATGTCATCTTTAGCGACGAGTCAACTTTTTCCACGCGCTGGGACCAACGGAAGCGGGTTTGGCGTCCACTAAACTGCAGGTGTGTTTACAGTGTATTGGCAGTTAATTCACGAAGCTAATTCTGCATCACAACATGTTTCACGTAAAATGAGCTTTTGGACATTACGAGATTTTTCTGTAGTGGTATTATGTTGAAAACATTAACGATTGTTTCATAGTACTACTTACTCTGTAGCTAATTAAAAGCTGCCAGTGGGTCTTTCAGTACTATCTAATGATGTTTGCACGTTTTCTATTGCAACTCTATAACAGCATTATAAAGTTCATACGCAAGAGGAATCACAACATTTTTAGACGCGCCGCTGGAACCCAATTGTATGCTATTTCTTGCAGATATCTGCCTAATTACACACAGAGTGTTCTATCCAGTGGACGGTGTTCCGTGAGCGTGTGGGGAGCAATCAGCAAAGATGGCCTTGGTCCCCTTGTGCTTCTGGAAGGGCCCTTCACTGCGTCACGGTACTGCGACGTCATCACTAGACACCTCGTTCCGTATGCGCTGGACGGTCCCTTCAGCGACGACTGCTAATTTTTTCAACACGACCGCAGCCCGATCCATAAAGCACGTATCGTCCAGTCATTGCTAGAAGAACATGCTGTTTGCCAGCTGGAGTGGCCTCCATGTGGCGCCGACTTGAATCCCATAGAAAATGTCTGGGGCATGTTGAAGAAACGGCTGTCCACACGAGCCAACCGCGGCCGCACGGCTGATACGCTGTGGCAAGCGATCGCACAAGAATGGGAAAGCCTGCGCGGTCGACCGGAGATTACTGAATCTTTGTACGAGTCGATGCCCACACGCATCAATAAGGTGCTAGAAAACGGCGGACATTTCACTTCCTACTAGATCATTGAGAGACCTATGTTTCATGACACTTCTGTAAATGTCTTGTGAATAAATTCATCCCCTTCAGACACGAATTATGATGCACTGTCTGCAAATGCGTCAAATGCGCATGGCATCATTTCAAGACGCTCACTATTACATTCCAAGAAAGAAGACGAAGCAATGTGCTGTTTTGTGCGAGTTTCAGTAAAAAAATTAATTAGCGTATAACTCATTATCTAATTATTCTGAAATCCGTCAGCTTCAATGCTTGCATAAAAAGAATCAACTATTAGGCCCGAAACACATGCACACTTGCTTTTTCGGTTGTATTCGTGTCGACCGGAGAAAAAAAAATACTCTTGACGTTGGTCTTGGAACGCGGCACGTCGAACGATTGTCTAACATGGTAGTGTCTCCAGCAAAGTGATCATCTGCAGCAATACGCAGGACAATGAAGTTAACTGACCGCTAGTTGTCCCATCAGGAAGCGGACACGAATGTGCACACTGAGTTTTAGGTCATTTGAAGAAACATGTGGCGTGGGACGCGCCTCCGAAGTTCGAGTCCCCAAACGAGGACGCCGTGTCGCAAAGGGTTATAAAAAGAGTCATCGCACCCGATTATTTCTTATTTTTCTAAATGTAACCACTATAGCAGCGCGGTGGTTCGGGCTTTGCGCAGCAATACCTGGGCGCAGGCGATCAAATCCCGGCCGCTACGGTCACTTAGCGATGGGGGAGGAACGGAAAAATTCTGCATACTGACTAAGCATCTGTGTCCCATGGCTGCCTCACCGCTCACTCACGCACTCACGAAAAAAAAAAAAGAACAGCGTGGCTACGCGAAAATAGAACTGATAACAGCCGAAGAATACGCTGTCTGATTACTTGTACTGATATTCTGCTCTCAAAATATAAGCAAGTAGCCCTGGCTAACAAAGAGCGCGTCACGTTGAAAGAGATAGGTAGAAAATATTTGCGCACAGTGCGAAAATAGACAGGCCATAGATTTAAGGAGGGATGCGTCTTCAACGTAGCGCTGCTGCCGATCGCTGGTGACGTAGCGGAAGTGTCGCGAAGAGGCTCTTGGCCACGCGCTCGCGTGGTCCGCAAACTTTTGTGGTTGACTGTACATGCGGTCTATCGCTTCAACGGAAACTGAGCGGCGAATGCACAGAGGTCAGAGCCGTGTGGAGATAAGAGACGGTGCGGGCGAACGACCAGCGCGGTTGTTGGCAGAGTAGAAGTGCCCCCCCCCCCCCCCCTCCCTCCGGCGCTGGCTTCCCGTTTCCTTGCTTGCGCGTGGGAGAGTAAGTGCCTTCGCTCTCCGTGATAGCGCGCGTGCCCGCACGCTTCCGCTCGGGCATACGGCGCGCGGCAAATATGTTATCTATACGGAACCTCACGGCCATGGCGATGACGACGGCGACGGCGACGCCGACGGCAGAAATCCGGTTGAAGTGTCCATATAATTGCTATCGCAATAAAAACTCTCATTGGCCGTATGCTGTATGTGCGAGTAAAAGCGCGCGAGGGCGAGGGACGCGCGCTTTCACGGGGAGCGAACGCACGGCAGAGAGGAAAGGCGACTTCCCAGTGGAAGGGGAGTGGTGGGCGAGGAGGGCATCGAGGCACCCTAGGCTGTGCGTGTGCCTTGCCGGCCTATGCCGCCTGTGCCGCAGACTCTCTCTGGGCTCTCGCCCGCCTCTCCCGTAACAGAGTCGACAATGGCGTTTAGTCGTTCCGTCACGTAGCCGGCGTTTTGACAGCGGTTGTGTGCCACAAACAACGCGCACAACTGTTGTCGATGGCGGCGGCGTTTTGCCCGCGTTCGCACCGAACGCGCGCGGCGTTGGTGACGTGTTTATGAAGAACGTGCCCACCTTTGCCGTACACCCTATGGCGGTGTACCCTAGCGACCATAAGGACATGGTCCCTGTGGTCACTAAATATATGAAAACCACCAGATTATATATATTTCTCATTCTTTAACAGTTCAAATAACCGATTACACCATCACATCCTAATAGTCATAATTGGAAATACATAATCCCCACCATAGTACAGCTTCGCTGGCCTTCCATCTCCACCCCAGTGGAAGGGCTGACAGTTTTTTTGTTATGATAATTATGATGGTGAGGGGAATGCAGAAACGGCGCGGGGGCGCAGCGGACCACAGCCCATTGGCGGTTGTCAGTCGCTCGCGATAGCTGGTTCCGAAATAGCTGCAGCCGTCTTGTCGTCTCTGAATGCCGGTAAGTGTGTCTTCGTTAATGCGATCACATTTCAGATCACAGAAATGTACCACGGAGATAATTTAGCACGAGCACCATGTGGCAACATCTACTTCAGTGTCGTCTGCTTCAATGAAGTTGCAATGTCGTGCAGTTGGCCAAATGTTATTTTCTGCGAGATCTGCGTAAGTATGCGCGTATATTGGGGGCCTTGAGGCACTGCATAAAATATATAGACGTGATCTAGTACGCTATACTATACTATACAGGGGTAATTGGAGATCGCAGGGAGAGGCCTTCGTCTTGCAGTGGACATAAATATAGGCTGATGATGATGATGATGATGATGATGATCATATTTGTGCTGCGCGATACCACCATGCATTTTGCTGCATTTTCACCCCGCTTTGTCATGTCGATCGTCGTGTGATTTTAACATAGGACGATCACTATGAGTACAACAAAGGTTTCTATGTTTTGCACGCTGCACGCAGTCGCAGACAAAACTCTAGCTAATACGTGTTTACGGAAAATTGACACGAAGCAAGTATGAGCAGAATTTGCCGCCTGCTACAGACACACTAAGCAAGAGAACCATTTAGTGGGCCAGTGCAGTGTGCACGAGGTGGAAGCACGACATTTTATATCACGTGTGCTGCCAGTAACAAGCGCTTTATTATTTTTTTCCCTCGCAGTCAATAGAGTAAGTACAACAATTTGCGTATTCATGCACATCATTAAAAGGGGCACCTGCTCTGTTAGGAATGACTTAACATGCTACTCGTGTAGCCGATCCAATGAGCGTGGCAGAAATGTAGCAGTTCAAGCACCCACGCATTGTGCAGAAGAAAGAAAAAAAAAAAGCAAGTGTGGCGCGCGCAGCTCTTTTTCTGTGCACGCTAGACATATGCTGCTTTCTCTTTTCGGGGTCATCAGTACTCGAATGCGGTTTATCAATGTGCATGAGTAACAAGACACGAAATCTGACAAGTTGGCTTTGACACATCAGGTACTCGGTGCCTATGTAATAAACAAATCCGGGGGCGTCAGCCACTGGCTGTTAGAAACGAACCCAGATTAACCTGGAGTTCTTCAAGGTACACTCAGAGAATGACACACCAGCGTTCTGCCGCTGTTGGAATACGGCCGGCGATTGTGTGCCAAAAACTGAAAGCCTCAATGCGACTTTATCGTATACGCTTCTGTGCAAGGTCAACCCGGGGTCAACACTGAAGCTATTGGCGAGCAGTACTTTGTTGTCCTCTGATAAACTGTATAGCTAAGTCTACTGAATCACGGGTTACGCCTTTGATAGTTCGCTAGCGCGCTTTTCGCACTGCACAGAACCTGTGGGGCGCACAGACGAGCATCGGTCGTGCCAGGTCATCCGCGCCGTTGCACGGGAGATTGGACAACGCTGCCGCCAAGGCACAGCAGAGCCCCGTAATTATCGAGCGCGGCATCCGCCTGCTCGTCTGCAGCAGGGGACGCCATTGCGCTGGCCGGCAGAGATGACGTCCTGCCACGTGGGGCACCCCAGTGATATATCCTATACACTGCTGCGCTTATATCGAGTTCGGAGAGCAAAATACCTACCAAGTTCGATATAGCTTGTAAGCCGTTATAAATTTTTATCCACTAATACATATTTGACTGCGTTTTCAATTATTCAATTTCGTGATGAGCTTATTTCACCAGAAGAAAAAGCCGGTTTGTTGTTAAGCAAGCTTTCCTACATCTTGAAATGGCGTGTTCATTGAGCGACGCACACGGACGCGCGTTTGAGGCGGCCTCGTATGGATATTATTTTTTTTTTCTGAAAATCTGCTTGGTTGCACGGTATACGTCTCGATGGACGGCTGCGGCGCTGGAAATCTTCGCACGCCACCTGTTCTTCGTTCATGGCGGACCGATAGCAGCATTTACGAGCGAGAAAAAATAAGTCAACTAATATGGAACCGTTTTGGGCTGGGCGGAGTTGTTTTGGTTAGGTGTGCATACCAGCTTTACTGTGTATTCAGAAAATGTCTGATACAAGGGATAATGTCATTGAACTGGTTTCGATATTAGCAGCGCTTGTCAATATTAGCAGCGCGATATTAGCAGCTGCATCGTTTAACACCGTGGGTGTGAATGATCGGGTTTTTGAATGGTTACGTTAAAGCGCGGTTGTGAAATATGAACTCCTACAGCTGGCGACACCCGCCGTGGTTGCTTAGTGGCTATGGTGTTGGGCTGATAAGCAGGAGGTGGCTGGATCAAATCCCGGCCATGGCGGCCGCATTTCGATGGGGGTGAAATGCGAAAACACCCGTGTTTTCGCATTTCACCCCTATCGAAATGCTGTGCACTTTAAATTTAGGTGCACTTTAGAGAACCCGAGGTGGTCCAAATAATTCCGGAGTCCCCCCACTACGGCGTGCCTCATAATCAGGTGGTGGTTTCGGCACGTAAAACCCATCATAATTTACAGCTGTCGTCAGTTCCACTCAGCCCCGTTTTCACGCCGCGTAACGTAAACAGAGGGCGACGCCCCCTCTCTCAAAGAGGAGGGGTGGTCCGGTTCTCCTCCACCCTTCTATCCTAGCTACACGACGAGCGTGTTTCAGAAAATACTTTCATAAAACTGGAAAGGGCCGCTGATGAAGTGGATTCTTCGCGAGTGGATTTATCACAGACACGTACGTTTTAACATGACTCTAGATGGCCTGTAAATAAACAAATATGGGAACTGAACTGCTTTTTAACCGAAGACTGTCAAATCATAGATTTGATATTCTACTTATTTTTATTATCATGAATCCTCACAGTGAAATGACCTTACAGAGAGGAATGGTTAACACGAGGGAATGCGTGAGAACAATTCGTGGCTTTTACTTATATTATTTTAGCTATGAAACAAAAGTACACAAAAGCGTAAAATTGAAAAAAAGAAATGTTTCTATTACCTTCTTATAGAAGGAAATATTCTGGATCATTCAATGATGCATGGTGCTAGTACAATATGTCTACTGATGCGCAGAGGTGATTCCACTCGTTAGACATGCGTGGTAGGTTAGAATTGGAAAATGTGGTCCGACAATGCGGAACACCAACCTTATAACTGTTATCTAGTCTATGTGAAATGTACTACGAGTGAAAGACTATAAGCTTACGTACATTAATGTGTTAGCATAACTTATGAAACAGGCTTGAAACAGATAATTGACAGTTAATGATACTGCAAGTGAAGCGCAAGAAACAGGGACAGGCGGAGGATACAACATATGTGCTAACTTCAACAAATGATTTATTATAAACAGGGCACAAGGTTCCAGCTTTACTGTGCCATATACACACACAAGTGACACTCAAAAGGCTAGTGAACATTTGAGAAAGATAACCCTTCTTCTGGCAGAGAGATGGAAGAGATGCTCACACAAAGAAGTCCAAGATGTCTAAGCACTAATTAGATTCCCCACACCACCACACATTTTTTAAAGGTGAAAGCCTTAAAGGGCCCCAAACCACCTCCCATATTTTTTTAACATTTCAAGTAAACACGCGCATCGAGTTCAGTATGCCGTCACGATCAGCGATGCCAAACGCGGCAGCGCTACGCGTGGCGGGCGCGCACCAAAGTAAAAAAAAAAAAACAATGCCGTGCTCCTCTCCGGGCCTTTGCGGTATCCCCAGAGGTCGTCGTGACGTCACCAGGGTGCATCTGGTGATGTCAACAGCGGCGACGATGTCGACTGGTCGAGCAAGAACCTACGACTTCCGGTTAGTCTGCTAGCAGGTACGCGCGCCCCCTGCTCTTCCTCGCCGTGTTGCTCGCTTGTGCGCGCTTGCGAATCGGTAATTACAGCCCACAACGCAAGTGCAGAATAGCTCGCGTTCCAACACAGTCATGCTTAGCGGTCTGATTAGCTGCGCGAACAGAGTGCGACAGTGTTGGCCTTTCTAGACGTGCGCGCAACACAGGATTCATAGCGGATTCAAAAAGGGCGTTCGCGATGACGTATGTCACAAGACATTTGGAGGAGCACTCGGCGAGGAGGAGAGACCAGCCGGCGAACGGAGCGTAGCGAAGGAAAGAGCGAAACGAGCGAGGGCCGTGTTTCGATCATCAAACGCGTGTAACTCCGCTGTTACGGCTCCATTTCGAAAAATTCTCGCGGCTCCGTGTTCGTTGTAGACTCGTGCACAGCTGCAACACCACAACTAAATTTCGACCTTTGGGTGGTTTAGGGGCCCTTTAAGAGCTCCACCAGACGGCGGTCTTGAAAATGCGGTACATAAAGTCATGTGAGCTCGCCTCGCGCAGAGACTGTCACTGTGCTGCGCGTTCATCGTCTTCTTCCACAGCTGGCTCAGATGCCGCTCATCATGTCAGAAAAGGCAAAGTTAATTAAGATAGAGTTAATTCAGGCGCTCGAACCCACGACCTTCGGTGGGAGTCCAACCCACGAACTTTGGTGGCAGAAAACAAGTAACGACAAGTAACAAAGCATTCGCATGAGAATGGGAAGTAATTTAATGAATGCGTCTCGAGCGCGCAGGCTTTCGCCTTCACCCTCATTGGCTTATACTAAAGTGACTGTCAATTTTTTTATGACGTAGATGAGTCGCTTGAAATACATGCGGGTTGCAGGACGCGCTCAACCAATTTCATAGATCATAACTGCGCACACTAGTTATAACGGCTGTTTGCATTAAAAAACGACGATGCGAAAACAATTGCACCCCCCGTGCACCCCATGCAAACCAGCGAAGCTGATATTTGCGACCTCGGTATGAGCGACAAAGTCATTTCTCTCTCTCTTTCTTTCTTGTCCATGGCTCATACCCGGGTATGCCTATATGGGCGGTGCATGCATGCACCCCGTACAGATGGTAAACCAGTGAAGCTGAAGTGTGCGGCCCCGGGTGTTTATCACAGGGTTAATCCCGACGGTTCATTAAAGTCTTTCTCAATTATTGGTTACGTCTTTGTCTGGCTCGGCCGCACGAGCCGCCAGATCGGCCCGACATTGCCGCTTGCGCTCGCATCGCCGACCAGATCTCTCCCTCTCCTGCTTTCGGCGCTGTTGCTCGTAGGCCTCGGGAGAACGAACGATGTGTGGCCGTCCCATTGCGAAGTCGGAGAGAGTCTGCTGCGCGCACGCTCTGCTGCGAGAGAGAAACGAGGTCACTATCGGCGTAGCCAATGGCGCGCCACACCTCCCGCTGGAGGGTTTTGGTGGTCGGACCGCGAGTGTTTCGCTTAGGCATATACTGTAAAAACGAGTGCGATGAGCGCGCAGCCCAAAGTTCAAGGAGTGTCGCTCAGGGACCATGTCACAAAGCGCGTGCCGTGTGTCCCTGCCGCCGCAGCTGCTTACGCGACGGTAGGCAGGGACATAGGCAGGGACATAGTAATTTTATCTTCTGGATGCGGCTATCGGGGGTTCAGATTAGAAAGAAAAATAATTGTTTGCGTCTTGTTGCGCTTGGTTGGCTGTTTTGCGCTTGCGTTGTTGGCACGATGTTACCCTTGTTATGTTTTCCCCTTTCCCTTGCTTCACTCTGGCATATATAAGGTGTGCTTTCCTTCACAATAAAACCAGCGCCTGTGTGTCCGTGTCTCCCTTCTTGTGGTCGTCTGTTTGCGCTGTTACCCAAAGTTTCACGGCAGGGAAGCCTCCCCAATGTTCCTCAGTGGGTTTGGAAGACGGAGCGGCGTAGTAGTGCATCGAGAAACAGCTGAAGATGTCGTTGGCAGGCAGATGGTCCCGGCCGGATTCTTCGTTGGTCGAACGACGAAAGGGGCAAGTCCGTCATGATCTTCGGCGGTGAGGTACTAGGACCCTTCTTCGGATCGTCCGTATACTTAGATTTAGGTGCACGTTAAAGAACCCTAGGTGGTTTAAATTATTCTAGATTCGCCCACTACGACGTGGATCATAATCAGATCATGGTTTTAACACGTAAAACCCCATAGTTTAATTTGTTTTTCTTCGGATCGGGATCTCGACGAGCACGCCACAGATAAGCCTTGTGTTCCAAGCTGCTCTCAGAACTGAAATTTCTGCCGGACTGTTTTTTGTTTTTTCATCGCGTTTGAACTTATGCGTATTTCAACACAACATCGCGTTTTCTTTTTCCGATATGCTGTTAGTGTAGTGATTTTCACGTTTATTGTGGCGCTTATATCTCATTTCTGTCTCATATATTTTTAAGCATGACATGATTTTAGCTTCCGCATCGCGGGCCCGATCTTCTGCCGAGACGTTGGTGCGAGTAATCCCCTTCTTTAATATCATCGTATTTACGACACCGTACACAGTATGTATAAATTAACGGGCTCTCATCTTCCTTACAACAGGTCAGTCTAGGAGTGCCTCAGGGAAGTATTTTAGGCCAGTTTTTATTTCTTTTATATATCAAGGATATCGTGACGATTGATGAGACGGTGAAGTACATCATTTACGCCGATGATACGAGCCTGTTCTCTCTGGTCGCTCCACCTCTGATTTAGCAAATCATGCTAACATTACTCTAGATTTAATTCAACTATGGTCCACACAAAGATGTCAGTAAAACTAAAGCAGTAATGTTTCGCCCGCGTCACAAAGAGCTTCGCCTGTACCGTTTATTTATCAATGACAGATCAGTCGAATACGTTCAGTCCTTAAACACTCTTGGCATCTATTTTTCTGCAACGATGTCATGGGATGCACACGCTGACTTCTTGGTTGGCAAGCCCTCACGCACTACTGTTTTTTTTTTTTTGCAGCGGAATTGAGCAGTGTTCCCGGTATCTGTTAATTTACTACTATATAACTAATTATTCTCTTCTATTCTTAATTATGATACTCTTGTTTGGGGCACAACGACAAATGTTTACGAAGCTATTGTTATTGCAAAAGCGTATTAGTAGATTAGTTTGCAAAATGGCTTATATGTCTCACAGCCGAATTATTTGCGAAATTGCACATCGTTAAACTTCCTTCACTTTATGAATTTAGGATTTCTCGCTGCTATAAGATATGTGTAAAGAAGAAAGATACTGCATTGCACAGTCTTTACAATCTTAAAAGTAACACAGTCATATATAACACTCGTAATCCGGAACTATGGCATGTAACACGCTGTCGCACAAACTATGCAAAACAAATGATTCAATGCCGGTTACCTTCGCTGTTAAATAACTTGCAACAAAATGGTGTGGGCCTTGCAAACATATCACTGCAAGAAGTTCGTGACATGTTCTTGTAACAAATTTTATTTTTCCTTGGTTTATACCGAAGTTTACTTTGGAATCTCTGTCATCCTTTTCTATGTTAAACTGTTTCATATGTCAACATATTACGTTGCCGTGTTATCTATTTATGTAAAATTTCTTTCATTCCCCTAAAATTGCTTGTTAGGCTTAAAGGTTGCCTCTCAGTTCTTTGGTTTGAAATATTTCCACCAACTTTGTAATATTTTCGCTATGTACTGTGTTAATGTTCTGCGAACTGCCCGTTGCTGTCATTTGGACGGGGCAGCCACTTTGTCAAGTTACTCGCTGTAGTAGTTTTTTGTGACTGCTCCTTTCTTTCTCATAAAGATAAATAAAGCATTGAATTGAATTGTCGGCGACCTTCAAGAGAACTTGAGCCAAATTCCAGAGCCGTTATCTGGGCACTCAAGATGATAGTAAAACCAGAACATTCGGGCATCGTTGAAAGAGCCAAACGAGATCATCCGGCAACCAATCAAATAAATGCAGGCTCTGGCCCCCAACCCCTTGTAGAGGACCGCATTACATACGCTGGTTACAGCCTAAACAAGTTACTATATATATATATATATATATATATATATATATATATATATATATTGCTTCCGATTTCTTCCTTATGTTTGTTTATAATATCACTCAAGCTTTAACTTCTAATACACTGAAGCTTAATTTGTTATTTCCAATAGCGACGTTCAAAAGGCAGGTACAGTGCACCATACACTTGATTGTCATCTTTTGGCTCTGAGACAGGGTTGCCTGTGCTCTTTTGAACGCCAGTGGTCCGTGAGTTCTGCGGCCCCGGTTTTGCGCCGCCTCCTTCGAAAGATGCCTCCACGCTGCGTGACCAGGGCGACAGCACCTGAGGGGCTTTAACAGCGCCCGCGCGCCGCGGATGGTTCTTTGGACGAGACGAGACTTGCAACGAGGTTCAGTTCAAAACCGGTTCATTTCGGCTCAGTAAACTTTGAGGCCTGCGTCGCGGCACAAATCTGCTTTTCTGGTAGCCGTTTCATGCTTACATCTACTCTCGATTACAGGAGAGCGAGGATGTTTTTTTTTTTTTTTGTATCGATTTGTAAATTCAAACGTGGTGGGCTTTGTGTCGCGTCGCGTCAGAGTTTGTGCTGTTTGTGACCCGCACGCCTTCAGCGAGGTTCTTGCGGCTGTCTTTATTAGGTTTCTCACGTTCGGTCACGTATTCTTTCTTTATTAAATTGAGTGTTTGTTTTTACGTCACCTCCCGTCTTATGCCTCTGGTCTACCGTCGATCAATCGTGGACGTTATCGCCGTCAGCAGTCAAATCATTCTTAAACGCACGTGGGGTGCGTTTGTTGTGACTCCATCTCCTGTGTTCCGGAGAGTGCAAGTAAGTTAATCACCATCCATTGGCAGGCCGTAAATTGTTATCTTGCATAAAAATGACTGAAAAGCGATTCACGACGTATTTCCTCGAAATGGAGGATTGCCTGCCTTCCTTTGAAATGTGGGCTTAAAGCACACAGACGTTCAACGAAAGGTTCGGCTTGAGGGCGATTATCGCTTTTTAGACCTACGCTTCAGCACTGTGCCAATGATCTGTCCCTTCTGCAGATCCTGAATTCAGTGCTTGTGAACTGTAGCTGGAGTGCGTGCTGTCCATTTCAAATGAGCCGGAACACAGGATATCTCGTAACCAAATATTCTTCACAACGTGGTTTCTACGCAAAAGTGTTCGAAGCTGTAAATGAGCCATGTATAGCTCATTCCTCAATGTTTAGTATCATGCGCCTGGATTATTGATGTCGCCTTCTTGCACTGCACGGCTCATGGAACTTATAAACACTGCACAACGTATAGTGTCTGCCACCTTCTGGTGACAGGAAGAGGAAACAACTTTATTTTGTTAATTTGGCTTAGTGAGGAGCTCGCTTATGCGCTTCAGTCGTTGTAAAAATTGACAACGAAAAAGTGCCTTTGTTCAATCCTCGCTCTCACATTCCATAGCTTCGGGAGTTTCTCCGAAGCGTTAGAGGCGTACGTATATCATTATAACACCGTTAGCGGGCCCTTCCCACACGCCGCTGCAGACTTCATCCAGCCGTAGCAGCAGCGGAAAGCTTAATGATATCTATGTATTTGTTATTTCAAGGAGCCTTATGATTAGCCTTTATCCTATGTTTTTGTGTGATTTCTCTAGCTTTCGGATAATACAAAGCAAAAGAAAATCAAACACAAAAAGCGTGTTGCGCTAGGACACAGTGATGCAGTGATTATTTTTCCTTTTTTTTTCTACTTTTGCCAGAAGCAATTAGGTGAGCTGTTTTTCTCATGGGTTTCCGGCTGTAGTGGGACCAAAATGTAAGAGAATAAACTTGTGAGAAGAGAAAAAAAAAAACCTCTTCTGCGTGCCAAGCTAAAAAAAAGAAAGAAAAAACATTTTTAAGGAGAGCCAGATAAGCAGCACGTGATTTTTTGTAAAATATTGCATACGAAAAGACTCATGAATAATAAGCCGGAGTCAACTGACCTGCCGCGTGCTTAATGCGGGAGGGGCCACTTTTGGGCGCCAAAGTTTTAAGAGAGAGCGGAGAACCCCTTCCGGACCGCGACTTCCGGTCGGCGGCGGCACAGGCGGAAGCTGGCGCTCTGTAGAAGCGAGTTCCCTGCTGCAAGAAGAGGAGACCGAAGCACGCTGTTTCAGCCACCGTGCCCTTCGCGCAGCTACTAGCAGCGCAAGAATCCGCTTCTACGCCCAACGACGCAGAGGAGCACTCTGTTCCCCTCGAGGTCTGCAGTCTGCTCATTTTATCATGCGTAGAAGATATAATAAATGCATATATCGCATCCGGGACCAGGGTCAGAAGCCATATGGCATATATTCTGTTAATGCAGAAAATGAAACACGCCGTTACTGCATCTTTGACTTAATGTTAAACACCATTTTAAAGTTGAATGATTCAGCGCCTCTTCGGATGTGGGTGACGTAGAACTTTCGGAAGGTGAGATATTTTGCAATATTACTGAAATTGAAGGTGTCTAAGTCGATGGGTCCAGACGTAATTCCCTTTTCTGGGGAGGTATGCCCAATGTGTGGCTGTGTATCCCCCAGAAACGTTTGACAAATCACCTTCAACGGGTCGTCTACCAGAGGACGGGAAGTTCAGTAAAATTAATCGAATACCCGAAAGTGGCGAAGCAAAGTCAGCGTCCACTTACAGGCAGATTGCCTTAACGCGTACGTCGAGAAAAGAATTAGAAAACGTAGTTGCTAAGCACAGCTGAAAATGTCTCGCTTCTCAATAGTATTTCGACGAATATGAACACGGGTTTCGGGAGGACTGTTGACAGTAACACAGCTAGTAGAACCCATTCATTATGCTGTCGAAGTGCTTGATAGAGGAGGGCAAAGTGGCATGATACACTTAAACTTCAAGAAAGCCTTTGATAATGTAAGTCACAGGAAATTAATAATTACATTAAAAGCAACTCTAGGAAACAGTAATGTTATTCATTGGATAGAGTAATTTTTAGCTAACCACAGGCAATATGTCATCCCCGATGAAAACGGTCTGTGATCTGTGACGTTGAATCACGCGTCCCACAGACTGTGTACGTGGGCCTTTCCTGTTTTCAATTTAGGTTTATGATCTGCTACCTTAACGTCTCTTCAAGCCAGGTTAGTTGTATACAATAGTGCTAGGTACACTGAAGATAAGTCTGTCTGATAAAACTAAATCAACGAGTATTTCGGTACAATCAACTATTGGTGTAATCAATGGCAGATGTCTCTGAATGCACAAAAAACTGCATAAATCAGCATACTCACATGCACAGGCCTCTAGACTTAAATTACACATTGCAAGAAAATTCTTTAACAAAAGTAACTGAGTACCAGTATCAGGGTGCTACCATAACTTCAGACCTAAAATGAAACCATTGGCCCTGTTAGAAAAGCGAATGAAAGATTAGGATTCATTCACCGCGCTCTCAAACTTCCTTCTACCGAAACTAAGTTAATCTCCTATAAGATGTTAGTGCGCCCTAATTTGGAACATACATGCAAAGCCTCGGGATCCATTTACTAAGAAACATGAACTCAAATTAGGAAGTGTACAGCGTCGAGCATTGCTTTTCATTGATGGCTGTGGCTAAAGGTACGTCCGACGTCTCACTACAACATTTGTTAGATGGATCCGGTAGTGCTTTTATGGAAGTGCTGCCGGCGTGAAGTCTGGCAATTCTAGTTTGTTTTTGCCCTGTTTCACGTTAGGATACATCGGGAATAAACAACCTGAACAGCTAAATACTTGCTTCCCTGGCGTCAGCGCTTATTCTGTGTTTGTTGTGTTTGTTGCAAGGCGTGCAAATCAATACTTCGATGTTGCTTCGTCTACTTAAAGTAGTCAATGCTGTATACATGGGCTCGGCGGAGAGGTAGGGAGGGAGCAAGCGTGATCGAGTTTACAGTAACTAACTTCCATGTTATTCAGTGCCAATTAGGGCTCGCTTTGCGAACGAAACGTGCGTGTTCGTGTTCAACACGTTATAGATAACGCACGTAGAGTGCACAAGAAGTGGTGTCTAGAAGCGCCGAAATAAGCAAACATACGAGGCAGAAATGTGAACAGGTTGCAATCAGATGATAGTATTAAAAGTACAGGAACTTTCGCAAGTCGGTCGTTTTGTTAGCGTTGCGGTAATCTCTCCGATTGCTACGCTGGGACCCTAGGATGGATACCAATTCACTAAGTATTCTGTTCTCTTGTTTTTTTTTCCCTTTTCATTCTTTTATTCTTCTTTTCGCCTTTGACCGTTTGCCTGATCTGACAAAAACGTTTTCGCCACTTACATCTGACAAAAGGCAAAACGACACGAAACAGTGCGTCATCACTGCTGCCGGACCGCCACACGCATCAGACCGTCGGGTCATTCGTTTAAGCTTCTTGCGCCGTTCCTACAAGTGCTACAGAGCACATGTAAAAAATCACCGCCCCTTCCACTCCGTGAATATGGTCGAACAGCGAAGCTGTGTTAGTTACACCGAGTATTACACCATGCAAGTCAAACTTCGCAAGCAGAGAGAGTTGCGCGTATCGGGCGCGCAGCTCGGGGTCGGCCTCCCGGCGTTGCCGATGTGTTTCCGCGTCTGGGGAGTGCACTTCGGAATCGTCCTCCCGGCACTGCCATGTAAACTCGGCCTTTCTGGCGCACAGCTTGGGGTCGGCCCTACGACGACGAGAGCCCGTTCACGAGCCAACTCTCGCTGACGCTCGTGATAGGCAGCTTCTTCCTCAGGAGAACGCGTGGTCTCGTGAGGAAGACCATTATGGTAAGACCACAAGTCTCGTAACTCGTGGTCTTCCCATAGTTGTAGTTGGGATGGAATGTGCGGAACCACTAATCCAAAGTTCCGTATCTACAACCAACGCTAACGCGAACTCCACTCACACCCCACTCATCCATTGACCTACTTTTATTGCGATAGCAATTATATGGACACTTCAACGGGATTTCTGCCGTCGGCGTCGCCGTCGCCGTGAGGTTCCGTATAGATTCCAAGGGCGATAAAATCGTCGCAGCGCGCCGTATGCGCGAGTAAAAGCGCGTGGGGGACGCGCGCTATTACGGAGAGCCAACGCACGGCGGAAAGCAAACGCGATTGTCGCCCAAAAGGCCGTGGGGGTATGGGGGGGAGGGAGGCGGGGCGACGCTGTGCTACGGCACCAAATGCTTATCTTACAACCCAGCGCAAGGAGAACTGGCAACGCAATCTCCCACGCGAAAGCAAAAAAAAAAAAAAAAGCGGGGAGGCAGCGCGGGAGGGACGGAGGGAGCAGCTTCTACTCTGCCAACAAATACGCTTGCACTGGCTGTGGTGGCCGTCGCCCGCACCGTCTCTTTATCTCCACCACGGCCGGGCTCGACTGGCGCGCGCACTCGCTTCTTAAGAAGCGAGCGAGCGCGCGCGCCAGTCGAGCCCGGCCGTGTCTCCACACGGCTCTGACCTTTATGCGCTGTCCATTCGCCGCTCAGTTTCCGTTGAAGCGATAGACCGCACGATTCTTCGCCCGCTGCAGCGGCCGCACCAGCGTTTTGACAGTTGTTGTCTGCGGTCATTCAGTGTGATCTATTCATGTTTCCTTGTGCGCGATGACACCACGCTTGTCAATTCAGTTAAAAAGCGAATAAAACTACTCTACTATCCCTACTCCGAATAGCTCTCTACCAATTTGCTATCGCAATGGATGCTTCGCCTTTCGGGCGAAACTGCGACATTATTTTTTTCCTATACCGCCTTTGGTTGGCGCGCCAATTAGCATAAAATTCTTTTAGGAAGCCTTGGGCAGCCATACTCGCCCAGACTGACCTGGAGACTCAATTGAGCCTCCTCGACCAGGAACGGCGCCTGGCGGTGGCCACTGGAGTCCTGGACTAAGGACCCAACCTCCGGCCCCCTTAACCCTATTTTACGTCAATAAAGTTATTTCTCTCTCTCTCTCTCTCTGGCGCGCCTCACGCACTCCCCCTCCAACGCGAGTATTGGACGGCGCGACTTACGTCAACCCCCGCCCCGTTCTCCCTTTCATCTGCACCCTCTCACAGCAATCTCACAGGGGGAATAGGGTCACTGCAACTTCTTTCCCCTTGTTGATCTTTTCTTTTTCTCTCTTTACCCGCTAGGTGATGCGGGCCCCTTTTTAGCGAAGTCCGACAACGACGGCATAGGGTTCGCATAAACAGCTTCGCTGTAAAACAGCTGAATAAACAACGTACATATACGTATGGTCCGATGGTGCATTAGAATGTCAAGCGGACGTGAGGACGCGCTGCTTGCTGTCATTTGCCATTGTCAGATCTAAGTGGGGAAAGTGTTTTCGTCACAGCAGAGACAGTGATGAAAAAAAAAAGACATGGCGAAAGAAAAGTACGTTGAAACGGGGAATCGAAACCTAGACCACAGAGTATCGGGAAGCCATGGTGCCTCATCGCGACCGCTGAATCTTGCTAAGTACTTTTTGCAGTTTTGATATTAATCATCGCCTCAAAATTGTTAAGCGTATTTTCCGCATTACTTTTGTTGATTTCAGCGTTTCGACGGCCAATGCTTGTTCGCTTTGCTTACATTCTACTTTAAACTCTTGTCCTATAAAGTATTTCACCCATAGATCCGCTTCTAAACCCCTCTTCTGTTAGAATGGCGAGCCCTTCGCCGCGCTATTATGAATTGCCGTCGAAATTCACCAGTACTGCTCCCTCTTTTTTTTTTTTTGCGGGTTCCTAGTTAGCACATATGACGACGGGAAGGTATGCATGTATGATAAGTAGCTCTGTATGAATTTTAACCACTGCATTCTGAAGGTAGTGCAAAGCTTCGCGGAATACGGTTGCGAAAGAGCGTTCTCCTGATGAATCCGCCATTCCTCCGTATCTGGCGACAAACGTATTATTCGCGCGTACGTCGAACGTGGCTTTTGACGCTTCGTTCATTTATTCTCGCTATAGGAGTCTACATTATTTGGCCCCTTTAACGAAAAAGCGGGCGTATCGTTTCTCCACATTCGACGAAAGCCGAAGAGGCTAAACCATTTTTACAGTATTATGAACTTGTTCTTTGTTAAGAAAAATAATTAGGTAATTGAAACCATATCTAGGATAAAACGGAAAAAGCATAGCACACGTGCAACTGCATTAAAGAACTACGTACTGATCCGAACAAACTGGATCTTCTTTTTTTCCGGTATAATAAGTTGCTATATAATGATCCAGTAATCAAGATGTAGTTTGTGTAGAGCTCACAATTGGATGAAGGACTTTCACATCATAAGAAAAAGGGAAGGTGAACCGTCAGTGAACCGCAACTCGGCAATAAGACCAAAAATTTTAATATTTGATCCGCACGTGCGGGGCCACTGAGGCGCTTCACATTTGATAATGTTCCCAGGTGACAGAAACGTTCTGGGGAGTTCTTCGCGTTTTATAAGATATACGGATTGCCTTCTTTCTTCATGTTTTCCAAAATAAAAAGTCAGTTGAGAGCCAGTGCATGTCCTGTGTGTACCTTCTTCGTCCTTCTGCACAAACTACATCATAAACGCATACCAACTAGCTCAGTTTTCTATCCTAATCCTGCAATCAAAGCCCGGAACCTTATTAGTTTCAGCACGCGACGGGTAACAATGAGGTTTAAGCGAGCAGCCCAAGTTTCGAATTCACAGATCAACAAGAGAGGCGTAATTCAAATAAAGCTTCGTAAACAAATCTGGTCACATGATCACACAAAACCATGATGCGCACGCCAGCACGCGAGATTTGTGTTACTGGTCGTTTTGCTCCATCCGCGTACAACGTGCCGCGCGCGACGGCCTCGCCGTCCTCGTCCTCATTTCGTCGTACAGTGGCGACGATTTCCTGCGAACGGGAGTTGCCGCCATAGTAGAGTTGACCGATCACTGTCGGGCGTCTTCAGTGAAAAGTCGCAGCTATTTGTCTTCAACCCAACCGCCTTTCCCACGAGGTAACCCTGCCGGTACGGCTGCTTTGGTTTCCGCAGCCGCCGATAGGCCGCAATGCAAGCCAATTCTAGCGCCACCTTGGCAGCCGGTGGCCTTCGCATAAACGAAGGCAAATTTGCGTGTTTTTTTATTGCCATAGCAGTTACATAGACACTCGAGGCGCATTTCTGCCGTCAGCGTCGCCGTCGCCGTGAGGTTCCGTATAAAGTCCAGGGGCGATAAAATCTTCACCGCAGGCCACATGCTGTATGTGGGAGTAAAGGCATCTGAGGATGAGTCGGTGATCGCAGCTCTATCTCGCCCGCGCGAAAGGGAGGAAAGCGGCCAGGAAGTGCGCCGTTTTCCGTCTCCGTCGCACGTGAGGCACCGGGGGGAGGGGAGGGCCGGCGTTTTACTGTGGCAGCAACTGCGTATGCGGCGGCTGCGCGCAGTCGCGCGGCCGTATCTTGAAAGCGATATGCGTTGGGGGCACAGTCTACGAGTAGATGCTTCGGGGCTCGTAGCTTTGTGCATGCTGTGTGTTCTCGGTGCTCAATTTGCGTTGAAGCGATAGACCGCACGAAGGTCACTTCGCTCGCTGCTGCTGCCGCGTTTCCTCACGCGAGCGTTTTAACAGCGAGTGTCCGCGGTCATCGAGGGTGATGCGTTCATGTTTGCTGTGCGCGCTGACCCCATGTTTGATAATTTAGTTAGCAAACGAGCGTTTACAAGTTGATACGACCGATGAAAGTACTATCCTTAATTCGTGTGACTCTCTGCTAATTTGCTATCGCACTAGATGCTTCGCCTTTCGGGCGAAACTGTGACTTTTACAGCGAAGCTGTAAATGACTAGCCGATTCGTCCGTCTGTCGCCTGTACGCAGAAACTATCATCATCAGCAATGACTCGAGCGTCATCGTCTTCTTTCAAAGTTGGCTCGTTGGCTCCCCTCGGCGCAACCACGCGATAGCGCTCGTGCCACTGCTCCCGCGTTCGTCGTCGTCGTCTTCTTCAACAGCTGGCTCCGCTGCCGCTCATCATTCCAGCGTTGAATTTCCCTTCTCTTCTGTCGTCGTAATGGGGAGGCCGCATTTACGGGGGCATGATCCATTGCTTAAGGGGGTATGAGCCATTTATTGTCTTACCGTGACGGACAGATTTAGTTTTGAAGCAATTTAATTTTGAAGAATAGCAAGCGGCAATTCGACAACGGCGGACTGCGGGCATACCGTCAGTGACGTCGTTTTCTCCGTCGCCACCGAACGTGTGTGTAACCTCATTACGAAACACAAAGACGTAACCAATAACTGAGAAAGACGTTTATCACTGGGTTAATCCCGACGTGTGCCGTCGGGATTAACCCAGTGATAAACACCGGGGACACACGTTTCAGCTTCGCTGGTTAACCATTTGTACTGAGTGCTTAGGCGGTGATTTTTCACACTTCATTTGGCCAAGTCACGCCAGGTGTGTCTCAAGGCAGCGTGCTCGGACATTCACTTATTTATTTTGACTATAGATCGCGTGGCTGATCCCGGAGATCTCACCTGTGGTGCAATGTGGTTCTTTTCGATTATATTGGCGCTAATTACTAACATACTGCTAGTATTACCTAACCTGTGACAAATTATCTCATCTTGTGGGCACCGCCGAAGCCACCTCACAGGCACTATTGCCTCACGCGAGCTGTGCTTATTACACGCGAACTCATTCTATTTGCTTT
Source organism: Dermacentor silvarum (assembly GCF_013339745.2). Classification (NCBI taxonomy): domain Eukaryota; kingdom Metazoa; phylum Arthropoda; class Arachnida; order Ixodida; family Ixodidae; genus Dermacentor; species Dermacentor silvarum. The sequence goes on along the minus strand of NC_051154.1, from coordinate 9,808,700 downwards.
GCCTCAACACGTCTATATCTAAGGCAGAGCACCCTTTACAGGGGTTCAGTGCAACGTGGGTAATTATTTAATATATTGAACTATATTGGCACAGATGACGCCCGTACCGTTAATTTTACTTACCGTATTTTGCGGGCCATAAGTAGCACCTTTATCACATACCCACTTTGAGCCAGTTTCGAAGAAAAAAATACAATTTAGGTCGTCCCAGTGGATGAGACGCATCCTATTAGTCCCATCTCGCGGTATGTCCCATCTCGCTTGTACGCCGAAACTATCATCATTAGCAATGGCTCGAGCGTCATCGTCTTCTTCCACGGCTGGCTCCGTTGCCGCTCATCATTCCAGCGCAGAATTTCACTTCTCTTCTGTCGTCGTAATGGGGAGGCTGCGTTCACGGGGGTATGAGCCATATTGCTTAAGGGGGTATGAGCCATTACGTATGAGTCTTACGTTACGGACAGATTTAGTTTTGAAGCAATTTCATTTTGAAGAATCGCAAGCGTGTGTGTAACCTCATTAAGAAACACAAAGACGTAACCAATAACTGAGAAAGACTTTAATGTACCGTCGGGATTAACCCAGTGATGAACACCGGGGCCGCATGTTTCAGCTACGCTGGTTAACCATCTGTACCGAGTGCTTGGGCGGTGATTTTTTTTTTTCGTAACAACCTGGCAAGCAACACTGCCAAGTCCTATGTTGAACCATCCGGACAATATAATGCGATCTTTCGGCCAAATGGCAGTAATAACGGGGCAGAGGTAAGGGCAAAATTATTCTTTTCTGCGCTTTTAAGTGAAAAGGCACGTGCACGACACGAGAGCGTTCCACCACGAGCGAGAGCTGAGGAATACTGACAGCACAGCCTTCGTAGTCCTTGGACGAGCAAAAGCGCAAACAGCGTGGTGTGCTCGCTTTATGGTACGCAAAATTGCAGCAAGAACTTGTCAGGTAACGTTGTTGTTATTTTGGCCTCAAATGTTTACAAGACACCCTACGTTGATGCCCATGTCGCGGGGTGCGGTTGACTGCCCGCACGTACTTTAATATTAAATGTAGATATGTTTCAAGCAACACTCACTATTGTTATTTTGTAGATGTTTGTTTCCATAGAGGGCGATCTCGGAAGTCACTTAGAGTTGGAAATTTTGTATAGTGTTGTTTTAAGGTCTCAAAAAGACCACCGTAAACATTCATGCTTTCCGCAAACAGCAAGGAAACAGGACGAACTGTGTTGTCTGTCGGGTTAGCCGAGAGGAGTTGGCATCTCCGGCTTCAGAATTTTGTTAAGAGTATAACAGTGGCATTATAGGGTTAGATTTGTTACAACTGCGATTGTTTTCTGTACTGATTGTGCTTGTGCTTGTTCCTATGCACAGCGTCACTGAACGTATAGCATTTTTCTTATAACCAGCGTACATATTATGTGTTATTTATCGCACTCCTATCTTGGCCCACTAAAGAACTGATAGTATCAATAATAATAATAATAATAATAATAATAATAATAATAATAATAATAATAATAATAATAATAATAATAATAATAATAATAATAATAATAATAATAATAATAATAATTGTGCAAGTTCCCACGCACTGTGGGACTCGACGTTACGCGAAGCATTTTGCAGGCAGTTAGGTAGGCTGCAATGTTTGGCGTTCCACAAAGCGTTACCAGGTTCACCAATGTGTTTGAATCAATCTAATATGCATGATGACAGTGCAGTGAACTGTACTCCATCTCACCACTACCGTTCAGCACTACCAAAGCTACGGGATGTAAGCAAGCCGCATGCTTGCGCAGCAAAAAATAGTTGCATATGTAACGGCCTTGTAATTGGCAGGGTTGAGACATCCGCGCTTTTAACAGCGAAGCTGTTCTAGCTAACCGTAAAAAGTGGCGCCTGCTGTCGCAAAACCTCGCCGAGTTATGACGTCACTGCGTTGCCTAGCAACTACTTCGCGGAGCGGCACGTGCCTCGCCTCCTCTCTGTGCCGTGCACATGTTGCCTTGACATGGGACGTTAAGGAGAGGGAAGGAGAGCATGCGCATGGCGCGCGCAATGCTCGGGAGAGGGAAAGAGAAAATGAGAGCGAAATAGAGAGAGAAAGATATTGTAGCAGCACCAACGAGGCAACGCGCAGAGCTGCTGCCGACGCTGCCCGCGTTGTCTAGCCGCCCATGCGCCGAAGCAGTAGCAATGACGTCACCTCGCGTTGCCTAGTAACTGCCGGCGCTGGTGTGCGCTCGCTTCGCCCGACACACAGGGTGTGCTCCAATTCTGGCCAGCATCGGAGTCTGTCTACGTAGACAGCTAAGGGGACAGCCGAGACAGCTTCGAGCCCATATAAAGCAACGCGTTTCGAACCGTCTGGATGACGTATGGAAGACGCGCGGGCGACGAGTCGCCACCTCGCGGTGGCAAGAAAAAGTTGAGAAAAGCACACATTATTTCTGTGTTTTAAGTCCTTGCGCCTGCACACCTATGAAAAACACGATGTGACTTATATTAAGGGCGTAGGAAAGCATGTCTACGTTTTCTTGGGCGCAGACAACCTTCCTGTCGGCTTTCCAAGCATCCTGCTCAGCCGCCATCTTGTTTGGACAGGAAAGTAACCTGCATCGTTTCTGACTTCGATGCTGTCTTCGGGAAGCTGTCTACTTTGACGCCTTCGTGAGAAATGGAACGAGACCTAACATAGCCACTGTCCGTTTAACCGTCTAGTTTGCCGTTTTAGGCGAGTATTGGAACATAGCCAGACACGGCTCCTGCTTGTCTGCGCTTGTGGCATGCCAGGAACGCTGTCGCTCGTAGGCGCCGACGCGTCCAGCGCTATAGATAGTCACGCGAAATGTCGCGAAAGAGAAGGTACCTCCGAAAATGATCGCTCGAGAATACTTTCCCTACATGCGTAGTTAAGTTAAACCAAGTTAAGACCTAGCAGCAACCAAGTTAATACCTAGCAGTAGCAGCCAGTAAGACTTGAGGATTGACACTTTCGCTGTGCGTAACCTTTGCACAACCGAGTGCAAACTTGCCCGCTTTTTTTTTTGGCACGTACGTGTCACGTCACAAAGATAGATAATACGTTTATTCCACTTCGCATGTGCGTCGTATGCCTTTAACCGCTGTATTTATTTATTTATTTTATTTAACAATACTGCTGATCTCACACGAGATCATAGCAGGGAGGGCACATACATGAGTACGGTGTAAAAGATACATAAGACAGGTATGTAAAACACAATGCAATACAGTGTTACAATAATCATTCATCAAGTCAACTGTAACAATATAACGGACGAAAGTACTTGGGACACAGTAAAAGTAAGTAAAACAAAACTAAGTCAGCAAAAAGAAAGGGAGCACAATTGTGACGCAAGTGCGAAATTAGAATACATAGAACGTAATACAGTTCAAAAATGTACATAATGAGGTGTAAGATTAGTGATGAACAGCTATGCACGTATTATTTCCTCGACCAATGCTAGAAAATTTCCTAAAGTCTGAGTGCTCGTGACTGAATGGTCCAGTTGGTTCCACTCTCTGATTGCACGATTAAAATAAGAGTATTTAAAACAGTTTGAGTTGTACCTGCGTTCAACAAGGGTATGAGGATGTTTATGACGTGTAGGTCTTGTACGGGAGAAAGAGATAACTTTAGATGTGTCAATGTTTATTTCGCCATGAATTAATTGATACAAGAACTTCAGTCGGGCTAGTTTTGCTCGATTTTGTAAGGTTAGCATACCAGATTGCTTTAGTAAGCTAGTTGGTGAGTCAGTTAGCTTGAATTTATTACAGATAAACCTTAACGCCTTTCTCTGCACCCCCTCTAGTCTGTCGATAACTTCGTTAGTGAAAGGAAACGAAACAATGTTAGCGTACTCAAGGATTGGTTGAACAATCATGCGATAAGCCAACAGCTTTGTGGCGGGTGGTGCCAGGCGAAGTCGTCTTCTCAGGAAGAAGAGTCGCTTTAGTGCAGTCGATGTAATGTTTTCAACATGCGTATTCCATCGAAGATCATGGGATAACGTTAAACCCAAGTACTTATGCTCTAAAACCCTAGTCAAAGGCGTGTTATTAATGGTGTAGGTGAAGTGCGATATTTGTTTCTTTCTAGTTATTGTTAATGTTACCGATTTCTGTGCATTTAATGTCATCTGCCACTAATGACACCAAATAAAGACCGACTCTAGAGCATTATTTAGAATTTCATGGTCATCATTAGAATTAATTTCACGATACAAGATGCAATCATCCGCAAAAAGACGGATATTTACTTGACACCTAGCAGGCAAGTCATTTATGTAAATAAGAAATAACACAGGTCCCAGGACGCTACCCTGGGGTACACCGGAAGTTACAGCGGCTAAGCTAGAAGCTTCATTATTTATTTGAACAAACTGTGATCGGTTAGCGAGGTAGTTTTCAATCCAATCAACAACAGGATCGTCACCTATTGCTGAACGAATTTTTTTAACTAGTTTTTTGTGGGGTACGCGGTCGAAGGCCTTTGCAAAGTCTAGTAAAATTAGGTCTATCTGTTGTCCATTGTCTATAGATTGAGATATGTCGTGCGTTAGTTCTATAAGTTGCGTGACTGCCGAAAGTCCTCTCCGGAAACCTTGCTGACACGGTGATAGTATGGATTCTTCGTCAAGGTATGTGGTTATGTGTTTTAGGACTATGTGTTCAAGAAGTTTGCATACAGTCGAAGTTAGTGAAATAGGTCTGAAATTTGACTCCTGAGAAGCGCTTCCAGATTTATGAACTGGGACAACCTTGGCAATTTTCCAATCTGCAGGAAGAGTACTGGTTGTTAAAGATTTGTTAAAAATTAGGCACAGATATTTAGCGCTCTATTCAGCATATCTCACAAGAAATACGTTGGGTATATTGTCTGGCCCAACAGATTTTTTAGTGCCAATTTTCAGTAGAAGGCTTAGTACCCCTGCTTCAGTTATATTAAGTGGGCCAATACGTGTGCGGGCGCACGGCTCTACGTTCGGAAGCCTCCCGTCATCGATATTAAATACTGATTGGAAATAAGTGTTAAAAGAAGTCGCGGTGTTTCGGTTGTCGGCACTAGAACTTGTAGGGCCGTCATGCTTCTTAGGGTTAAGATAATTCCAAAATTTCTGAGGTGCGGTCTTCAAGAAATTAGGAAGAGTATTGGCGAAGTAGTTAGCTTTAGCGTCCTTAATTTTAGATTTCATATTGAAAATGGCTTCACTCAGCCTCTGCCTAGTTGTGTGCACAGTGTTTACTTTTAGCCTTTTTCGTAGCCTGTTTACTTTTCGTTTCGCTTGGATAATTTTACGTGTAATCCATGGATTAGCCGTGTTTGATTTTTTTGTCTTACTTGGCACGTACGTACGAGTGCAAAAAAATAAGATGTCTTTGAACTTATTCCACAGGACATTAATGTCTGTAGAGGCAAGCTTAGAAAATTCTTCAAACTTAGCATATTCAAAACTAAGGTGGTCGATTATACTGGCATCATCAGCATTTGAAAAGTAAAGAAAGGTCGTGCACGTTTTCGGAGTATGCGTAGAACCTTTTATGTGTATAGTGCAATATGCGAGCTTGTGGTCTGATATTCCTTCCATTATTTGAGTATCTATACGTTCGTGCGAAAAGTGATTGCTCAAGAATACCAGGTCAAGAATGTTTGATGCGGTACCCTTAATGCGCGTGGGCTCTGTGACAACTTGGCATAAGTTAAAATGGAGCATCATATCACAGATAAGTTCAGATGAAGCAGATGGGAACTGCATGGCTTGCCAATCAATATCTGGCAAGTTGAAATCTCCAAGTAAGATTGGTCGACCAGATGATGCATGACGTTCCAAGTAGTTGCATAATGATTGAATCACGTCATTATCAGCCGTGGGACTGCGGTAAACGCAACCCACGGTGATAGTGTGCTGGCCTATATTTATCTTGCAAAAGATTGCTTCCACGTTCTCGACATCAGGTAGTGCCACGAAAGGGATGTTCTTTTTTATTAGTAAGGCAACGCCTCCACCACGTGTCGGTCTATCTTTCCGTATTATTGAATAATTTGGCGTGGCTAGTTCACCGTCTAGAATATCAGCCGTTAGGCATGTTTCCGTAACTGCAACAAAATCAGGTTCTAGACTAATCAGTACGGATTCAATAGCATCTAGTTTATTCATGACACTACGCGAATTTACATTTATGAAACTTATTCCGGATGCTCCTATGTTCGGCGCGGACGCAGCGACATTGGCTCGCTTCTCTGTTTTTTTTTTTTTTTTTTTTTTTTTTGGGGGGGGGGGGGGGGAGCGGTTGCTCTTCAATGGAACTACGCCATCCTTTTGGTCATCCCAACAGAACAGTTCACCGTTAACTTTCAACTTGTCGTACGATAAGGACACGTCTTATCACCAGCTTTCTTCTTTTTGTTTTGGCGGTAAATCTCAGCAACTCTGGTTAGAAATCAACATGGCAGCACCCACGCAGAACGTACCGCCCACTTCTACCCGAACTTGCGTCGGTGTGAACCACTGTTGGCGCAGTTGGGTGGTAATGGCAGAGAATCGGCGGTGAAGTCAGCAGCCCGCGCAACATTTCAAAGGCTTCATCGCATGATGATGACCACGCGGAAATGCCTTTGCTTGTGGTAAGCAGCTTCGTCAAGGGTGCGATGATAAATGCGAAGTTCCGGACGAAGCGACGAAAATAGGAGCACATGCCTATGAAACTTCGTAGGTGCATGATAGGTGTGGGCTTTGGAAACTCAGAGACTGCGCGAAGCTTGTCGGGATCAGGAAGGATGCCGTCTTTCGAGACAACGTGACCCAAGACAGTTAATTTAATATGTAATAAGACAGTTAATATCTGACGCACTTCCCCGAACGGGGGGAAGTGCGTCAGATATTTGGGCACGGATGGCTTGTTGCACGGCCGGAGTCATTGGGGCAGGCTTTCTGGCTGTGAGGGTCAGCGACAGCTGGCGGGCCACTTCCTCGTGAATCAGTAGGGCCAGCGGCTACTGCAATGGCCGAGACGGAGTCCGCCTGTGGGACGTTTTGGCGGGCGATGGTACGTTGGCGGCGCAATTCGTCGAAACTCTGACACAGGTTGAAGAGTACGGAGACAGTGGTCGGACTTTTGGCAAGCAGCATTTGAAACGCGTCGTCCTAAATAACCTTCAGAATATGTTTGATCTTCTCATCCTCCGTCATCGTAGGATTAGATTAACAGGGCTGCAGAGATCCAACACATCCTCAAAAAATTGGGAGGACGCTTGAGCTTCGCTTTTAAGAGTGGAACGCGACAGCATTCAAAGATCCCTGACTGCTACTCATGGTTCCAGACGACTGCAGCTTATGCAACCGTAATAGTTACTAGCAAACACTGGCGGCGAACGCTATGCACGTAGGCGATCTTGCGTGGGCCGATCCCGGAGATTGTACACAACCGCGCCAAGGATATTGCATAATTTTCAGGTTTCAGTATTTGTTTCGCACTTTAATGTTTAAGTCTGAGAATATTTAACATAAAAGTCATGCGCTGTGGGTGTTTTGTTTCAGTGACATTTGTTTGTGGATTGTCATTCTCAAAATTCCGAGGAATAGCTTTGCCAAGAATGCACAAGGTATGAGCAACATTAATGATAGAATTGTGTGGTTCTACGTGGTTGGGGATGATTTTCTCGGCTGCGGGGGCCATAGCCGACGCCGACGCCGGATTTTCTGCGACACGGGGCCCTAAACGCTGTCGCGTTAATTAGCTGGGAAAAGTCTCACCCGGCTGCTGTGCTCGTTGGCGTAGACGCTGTTCGGCGCGTAGCTTGCGGACAGCGGGGTGGCCAAACACCTTGGTGAAATGTGTCTTGAATGCGGACCAGCTCAAGATGTCACGTTCGTGATTCTTAAACCATAGGCTTGCGACGTCAGCAAGGTAGGGGATGACGTTATTCAGTTTGGACTGGTCGTCCCACTTATTGTGAGCGCTTACACGTTCATAGGAGGACAGCCAGTCTTCGACGTCATGTTCTCCGGTCCCGCTGAAGCTGGTCGGATCACGCTGACGGAGAACGCCGGCGCAAGTGACAGGGGAAACCATGGCTTTAATCGGTGCGCTAGTCGCGTCAGCTATGGTGTTGGTGGGCAACGTACGAGTGCGGAGCTGCAGGGTGACCTGAGGGATCCCAGCAACCGCCACCAAATGCAATGAGATTTAATTAAATATTTATCAGTCCAGTCTAGTAGCAGCTAGCAGCAGAGCGAACAGCCCGAGCTGTTGCTGTTGTTGACCTGAGTGGTTGTGGCGTCTTCGAGCTGCTATCGAAAACACGAGGCACGTCTGCTTCATTCCATTATGATCTTCTATTGTTATTCGAATATGTTGTCGATGCCGACTGCTGCCTATGTAATAGGGGTCGATGGGCTCGTCAAGCTGCTAATGCAGCTTTTATTTGTTTGTCAGTTTCGCCGAAGTACTTATTGGGCAAATAAACTTTTCAATGGGACAATGCTTCATTTACAATACCTAACATTGCAGCATCAAAGAAGACATCTCCAAGGAATACAACATTGACAAATCCCGAAATATTAAAAAAAAGGAACATATAGTACAGTAGGAAAGCAGTGTACTTTCGTCGCTGACTGCTGCACACGTATTTTTCCACCCGTCAGCTCGAGGTTGCTCAATATTACTTGCTTCAATAAAGTCACTCTATACCTCTGTTAGAAACTGCGGTGTTGCGCCTCTAGCTTACTGTAATAAGGTAATAAGTTCAGCACAATAGCTGGTGACCGCATAGCTCTAAAGAATTTGTGTGCCCTAATTACAAAATTTAAAACAAAGCCTGTATAGTGAGTACAATTCATGCACAAGCAGCCTAGGAGAATTGCAAGCGAGCCAATAATAGTAGTACTTCGAGATACAGCTGGCTAGGTGCCAAATTTTTAGGAATCACAGCAGATTGAAATTGGTACAACTAAAAACTGAGGTAAAATCAACGTTGCCACATTTTCACTTCATACTGAGGGCGACTGGGCGAGCTGTCATTGGTCTCAAATTTTCGCAATCCACTGTAACTTTTTTGGCGGATCTGTCAGAAAGTGGTACTGCTTTCCACCATTTCTCGAATTGTTCACCCACCACCAGGTATTTTCATAGAAAAAGGCAGGTCAAGCCATCGCAGCTCTTCCGAGTGCATTGTCACAGTGCGAATAGCCGCCATAGTGCGAACAGGGTGCGCGGCGGGTAACAATGGGGACGGCCGAGCCAAGCCAGTCGAGGTGGCAAGTGCCCCTTCAAAGAATATGCCCACCCAGCAGGGGTGGAGGTCAGGAGGAGAGCATTCAGACGCTTGTTTTCCGTCAGGCATGATGGATGTCGAAATGTTAAAAAACGAGTGCATTACTCTGTGTTAGAGAAGGACGGGGAGGGGGAGTTAAAAACTTTCGGGCAACTCTCTCCCCCCCCCCCCCCCCTCCGCCATGCCTACGCTAATCGATCAAATTAGACGTTTTGTTGTTCGTTACGTTCGCCTCCGCTCTGCCTGGACACCTCTCCGCTGCTTATGAAGCTCTAGAGCGCTGGGTCGACGCTAACCCTAGGGACTCGTGGCCCGCCGCAACAGTGGAGTCAGCGGCGCGGATCCAAAGAGGGCGCATATCAGGGTCTAGTGTTCCTGCACGGCCTCCAATAGACCCGTTTTCAGCTGCCTCTGCAAGGACGCGTTCGTGCATGACACTTGCTCAACGAGACGGGCGCCCGAGGCTCGGATCAATAAGGGCGGCCCCATTTCGTCAGCGCAAGAAGTCATCAGACGCTTGTACTTCTCTCTTTTCTCTGTTTGGTGGACATCGAATATTGATGTATGCCAAGGTCCGTCTTGTTCTTTTCTTTCCACTACAGTATTGTTCCAGCAAAATTGAAATTCTTTTCAGCGCTAGAGAGCCCGACATTAAGCGCAAAACCTCAACTGCTTCTGATTCATAAGCTTCGAAGAAATCAATCGTAGGTCTCCTTGTAGCCTATAAATACGTGACAAAATTAAGCAAAGCGGTAGTTATCTCGGTTATAACTAACGCACAGGTCAGAATCTTCCACAGAGAATGGCCGTTTCTCTGTCGCCCTCTTCAACCTACTGTTTGTATGTAGAGGCTCGTCGTAAAAGAGCTATAAAAATAGGGGGACAAGGTATTAAGCATTAATTCTTAGCAAAGGAGTGATTTCACTTATCACACATTTGTCTGTGGAAGTGTGACAGATATAGTTCATTTAGGTGCAGTTTTTTTCAAATTAAAAAAAAAAGACGTTGAGCACATTTTTTTCAAAAAGGTGAAGCACTATGTAATTTACTTTGGAAACACCACCGTGCGTGAGTCTTGCATCTTCGAGAAGAACCATTAAGGCGATGCCGCGGGATACATTGGCGGCACCTAACGATTGCTCTTTAGATGCCACCATCGTATCCCTCTTTCCTGTCTGCATAATGCTTCAATATTTTCGTTAAAAGTGCATTGGCTACTTTTTTTTTCCCGACACCAGGTGAGGGTGTAACAATCCATACGCCTGACAAGGGCTGCCATTGGTTTCCTTTTTACATGAATGTTACATGCCTCCTAGTTATCTGTCACCTCGGTAACGGAGTGCACTGCCACTCTCACGCCCAGGACTCGAGCCTGAATTTTACAATCCCTATGAGAGCTTGTTGTTTATTTACTTTTTGAACTTTTTTTTGGTTCATAATTTTTATTGCGGCATTCTGAGACTCAAGGTGTGCCGCACACATTTGTCCTTAGACATATCGGTTACACACGAGTGACGTTCCATCATTCGTAACTACAGTCATTATTCTTCATTCATTATATTATGAACGGTAAATGAATTCATATTACTGCGTATTGCTTGAGCGAGAACTCACTGTTTTCGTGGATTGTCCTCCTGTTGTTGGATAGGCTGCTTTATTGTGTAAGCCTCTTGTGTCCTGATTGACATTAAATCTGAAAAACACCTATCAGGAGGATTCGCCAAGAGTCGGGTGGATTTCATAAATGTATTAGAGGGATGGAAAAGAACTTACTTCTAGTTCACGAAATATCTTTGACAAGTCAGAACATATTGTTGCTCATATAAAGCTTGCAAATGCGCAAAGACAGAGCAAGCAGACAACAATGCGCGTCGTCGTCTTTTGTTCAGTCATCGTAAGGCCCAAGCTCGCGCAGCTGCAAGATCATCGAGGCAGATGACGAAAACTTCCCCGCATATGCAAGCCTTAATGGGGTGCAAACGATGATGTTTACTTCAATCGTTATTACGTCATCGCCCTCAATGAAACTTCAAATAGGCCTACTATATTTGTTCCACAACCGCTTCTACGCGGTTGCAGCAGACAAGACCATATATCATACTTCTGTTAAAAACTCGGCACCAGGCACCAGATTCGATCAAAAATTCAATGATTCGTAACATGGATTTGGCGGCCCTGGCGAAAATAGCAAAGCTTTTCAATAGCGAGTACTGGCCCAAGGGAGACTTGCACCAAGAATGGAAATTGGCTAAAATAATCGTGATCCCCCAACCAAAAAGTTAATCCCTCGATCGATACACTCCGGCTGCTATCGCTCACGTACTGCCTGGGTAAGCTCTATGAGAGGTTGATCCACAGCAGACTATAGCGATACCTGGAAGAGAGCAGCTGGTTCCCGGACTCGATTATAGGATTTCGCACGGGTTTATTGTGTCAAGACGCGTTCCTCCTACTTAGGGACGAAATTCTAACTAATACACCGTACGGTGACGAGAGACTAGTCCTGGCACTAGATCTCAAAGGAGCATTCGACAACGTCTCTCACGCCGCAATACTCGAGGAACTCGAACTCTCGGGTTGTGGTGAGCGCACCTACAATTACATAAGGGCGTTTCTTTCGAACCGCGAGGCGAGCATAAGTATTCGCCCAATTACATCGCAGATATTTAAGATGCTTAGCAAAGGAACACCTCAGGGAGCGATAATCTCTCCTCTGCTCTTCAACATGGCGATCTGTCGCCTCGCGCGCGATCTGGATCGGACATCCGACCAAGATTACACGCTCTACGCGGACGACATCACGCTGTGGGCGAGCAGAGGTTCTCTAGGGGATAAAGAATACACGTTTATAGCGCAGTATTAGCGGTGTAGAAATTTTCCCAAAGGGGCGGGCGGAAGTGCGCGCCCGAGAAATTCGAGGTCATAAGGATACATGTGAAAGGCTACAAATGCAGAGGGTCGATTAGCATCGTGGTTGAGGGCCAAACTGTCCGAGAGGTACCCACGATGCGAGTCTAGGGTTTGTGGCTTCAGAGTGATGGCAGAGCAGCACAGACGTTCAGAACCCTCAAGTCCGCAACCGACAACATAACGCAAATGATACGTCGAATGAAGTATCGAAAGGTGTGAATGCGAGAAGACGATACCCTAAGGCTCGTACAGGCCTTAGTGGTTAGTCGAATTAAGTATGGCTTACCTTACCAAATCCTGAACAGGGAAGAGGAAAGGCAGGCCAACACGATAATTCGAACCGCTTTTAAGGTGGCTCTCGGCGTGCCTAAATGTACCTCCACGGAGCGCATGCTAGCTTTTGGAGTACATAATACTTTCGACGAACTGAGGAAGGCCCCTCTGATGTGACAGAGGGAACGCCTCAGTTTCACAAAAACTGTAGGCCAATATTGGCTCAACTCAATATGCCAGCATACCCCATTTATCTCACCGAGAAGGCCGTACCTCACCCTCCTTCGGTGAGATCCATAATTACAGTAGCTCCAATTCCCAAGAACATGCATCCCGAGTACAAGGAAAGGCGCAAAGCACGCGCACAACATATTCAATCGATGTACGCCAATAACCCTCGGTATAATACGTACTACACGGACGCAGCTGCGTATGCAAAGGCGACCGCGTAGCCCAACCAAAGGAGGTACGCCCTGGCAGTCGTGAACGTGATATGCCAGCAGCAAATAACCGCGTTGGCCACGGCGGGATCCCCCACCTCGGCCGAAATGTTAGCAGTGGCGATCGTCCTCGCTCACGCAGAGCGTTCGCAAAGGGACTCGGTCGTGCTCACGGATTCCCGGGAGACATGTCGCATGTCACAGAATGATTGTAGAATATATTTATTTTATTTTCAATTCTACTTAGCATACTTTCCCATATCTACCATATTGTTATTATTTAGCGAAATATGGATGCTCCTGGTAGCATTTCGCGCAGATATGTATATATAGGCCAGGTCAGCAGGCAGTTGAGTCCACCTACCTGACCTGGCTAATTAGGGACTTTTGTCCTGCCAAGTCGGAACGGCCGGGCTGTGCCTCCCACTGCTCAGTGTGTTTTTGTTATGTGGCCTGAGAGCTTGCTTAGTGCACTCCCAGGTTCCATGTATTACGGTGGGTATGCCACCGCACCAAGGCCAGCTGGCCCTAAAGCGAGGGGGATACATGGCGTTTAGCATTTTTAACTGGGGGAAGGTAATACCCCGTTCTGTATTAGGCGCCAATCGGCGTCCTCTTCCCTAATAAGTTTTGGGTGAGCCGGCGGGTATTTTCTGCGGACTCCTTGCTGATGAGTAAACATATCGTTGGCATATAAATTTATAAGATTTTCTGAGGGATAGTTCGGGGGGATTTGGATTAGAAGAGGACGCCGTCGCTCGGTTAGTGGGCCCTCGAGCGAACGCGTTAGCCTGTTCGTTCCCCTGTACCCCCGGCGTGTCACGGGCACCAGGGTAGGCGATGACGGTGGTTGAAGTATTCGAGGATTATCGTGAGGCTAGCCGAGGTAGCGGATACACGTCCTTTTTCTAACCCTGTTAAGGTGTTCATAATCCACGCAAAATCGCCATGAGCCATCTTTATTTTTCACCACTACAACAGGTGACGCCCGTGGACTACTTGACGGTTCAAAAGTGATCTTGGCAATCATTTTTGGAACTTCTTCCTGAATAACTGACGCTCAGCCGGCGACATTCGATACGGGTGGCGACGAATAGGAGGGGCACCGTCGGTATTTATGCCACGTTTAACAGCTACAGTTTGGGCCAATAGACGATCGTTAAAGTAAAAAATTGTGGTATAAAAAAGGACGTGGTAGAGTTCATGAGCGTGCTCGGACAGCATGTCGGGCGCAATCATTTTCTGTAAGTCGACGATGGTACAAGTTGCCGACTGCGATGGTAGAGGAGGATCGGTGGAATGGTCGTCTACTGCAATAGATGCTATGGAGTAATCCTCGAATCAGCAAAGCTGGGCCAGAGACATCCCGCGTGGCAGCACTTGTGTCGTCAAGCCAAAATTGACCACTGGCAGGCAGACGCAATTCGCCGTAATAGATAAAACTGTATGAGGTACTGTGATACCGTGGGTAAGGAGGATGTCTTGCCATGAGAGCCGCGATGTAGTGACCGTCGGGCACTGGTGGGGATCACACTAAGTCAACGTAGGTCAGTGCCGAAGGTGGCAAGCGAACGAAGTCGACGGAACTGAGGCGACTAGGGTGTGGTTCAGAGGGATCCAGAACAGGCAGGTCAAGGCGAAGAGTACTGGCTGAACAGTCAATGAGAGCAGAATGCGCGGAGAGGAAGTCCAGGCCGAGGATGATGCTGTGGGGACAGTGGGAGATGACTGTGAATAGAACGATAGTGGAGCGATCGGCGAAGGAGACGCGGGTGGCGCACATACCAATTGCGGGGGCTGTTGCGCCATCGGTGACACGGACAACAGGCGTCGTGGCGGGTGTTATTTTCTTCTTTCTTCAGCCAGTTACGAAGGTCAGCGCTCATTACAGATAAATGCGCCCCAGTAATAAGAGAAGACACAGGAACACCGTTAACTTGCACGTCAAGAAAATTCATATGAGTGGACAGCGTCAGTAGAGATTTGGCGGCGTAGGGAGCAATGCAGCGTCACGTCGAGGTGCTGCATCGTCTAGTTTTTCGACTGGGAGCGTTCCGGCTGGGGCGGGCGTAAGCATGGGCGGCTTACGTCTCTATCACGGCGCGTGGACAAGAATGTGTAGGCTGATCAGGGAGGTAGTGTAATACCGGGCCGACTCACGGCGGAGGGGTAGCAGGCTTCAAGCACTCCGCCAATTTTCAAAAATAAGTTTAATATCTGGGCCCAAATAGAACCACACAAATTCGGCGTTCTAAGAGAAGCACTATATACAGGGTGTTTCAGCGAACACTTTCAAAATTTTTTGAAGGTTGCCTGTGGCAGATTATTATCATCAGCAGCAGCAGCATAGATTTGTGTCCACTGCAGGACGAAGGCCTCTCCCTGCGATCTCCAATTACCCCTGTCTTGCGCTAGCTGATTCCACCTTGCGCCTGCAAATTTCCTAACTTCATCATCCCACCTAGTTTTCTGCCGTGCTCGACTGCGCTTCCCTTCTCTTGGTATCCATTCATTAACTCTAATGGTCCACCGATTATCCATCCTACGCATTACATGGCCTGCCCAGCTTCATTTTTTCCGCTTACAGTCAATTAGAATATTGGCTATTCCCGCTTGTTCTCTGATCCACACCGCTCTCTTCCTGTCTCTTAACGTTAAGCCTAACATATTTCGTTCCATCGCTCTTTCTGCAGTCCTTAACTTTTTATCGAGCTTCTTTGTTAACCTCCAAGTTTCTGCCCCATATGTTAGCCCCGGTAGAATGCAATGATTGTACACTTTTCTTTTCAGCGACAGTCGTCAGCTCCCAGTCAGGATTTGGCAATGCCTGCCGTTTGCACTCCAAGACAATTTTATTCTTCTGTAAATTTCTTTCTCATGATCAGGGTCCCCTGTGAGTAATTGACCTAGGTAAACGTACTCCTTTTCAGAGTCTAGAGGCTGACTGGCGGTCCTGAATTCTTGTTCCCTTGCCAGGCTATTGAAAATTATGTTTGTCTTTTGCAAATAAATCTTCAATCCCACTCTTACACTTTCTGGGTTAAAGTCCTCGATTATTTGCTGTAATACGTCCCCATTGTTGCTGAATAGGACAATGTCATCGGCAAACCGCAACGTACGCAAGTACAAAAACGAAGGCGGAGGCGAGTGAGCTACGCGTACAAAAAAAAAAAAAAAAACAGTAATCCCTCTCCCTGTCAAGGAAATGGGGGTAAGCGAAGCTTGTCGTGTGTTTCTTCGGAGTTCCTCGGAAACAATTGCACTGACGAGTATCACGTTCTGTTCGAGCCACAACCGGTCACGCGCACTGCAGCTGGCTCCACAGTTCGAGTTGAGAACCTCGCGTTGAAACCTGGCCGTCGCACCGGGGAAGTTGCCGCTAGCGTTTCCGAGGCGTGCAGCACCGTTTTCCGGTTCCTTGAGGGCAAGACGACGCTGACGTTTGTCCTCAACATCGCGCTCCCACAACTCAGGGTCGGCGGCTCTTCGCTGACCTTTCGCCTGGGCTTCGGAAGCCCTCATGCTAAAATCGGCACGTCGACAACGATCACTTACCCGAGCGCGTTCATTCTGGATGGATTTCCATGAAATTGCTTCAAAAGTAGACCTGTCCTCCACGTAAGATAATGAATGGCTCGTATCCCCTTAAGCAATGGCTCGTACCCCCGTAAACACGGCCTCCCCATCACGACGACAGAAGAGACGGGAAATTCTACGCTGGAATGATTAGCGGCAACGCAGCCAGCTGTAGAAGCAGACGACGACAACGAACGTGGGAGCAGTGGCACGAGCGCATGCCGAGGGGCGCCAACGAGCCAGCTGCGGAAGAAGACGACGATGCTCGAGCCAATGCTGCTGATGATAATTTTTTGTGTACATGGACGCCACCGAATTCTGTGAGTTATAACGAGCTTCGCTTGAAAAAGAAAGGGAGCTGAAGTGTCCACGTACATGGTGGTTCAAATGAATCGAATATTAAGTGTTGATTATATTTCTCCAATCCGTCTTTTACTGTCTCTTTTTCGTCGAAATCATTCACACATTTAGTATCTTATTCGTATCGTATATGACGCGCAATTAGGTCGGTCTTGTCTTCTTGAGCGTCGACGCTTGGTGGACCCTTTCTTCTTTTACAGCGAAGCTGTATATGGCATAGCCGATTCGTCCGTCTGTCGCCTGCACGCAGAAACTGTTATCATCAGCAATGGCTCGAGCATCGTCGTCTTCTTCCACAGCTGGCTCCATCGCCGCTGATCATTCCAGCGTAGAATTCCACTTTTCTTCTGTCGTCGTAAAGAGAAGGCCACTTTTACGGGGGCATGAACCATTGCTTAAGGGGGTATGAGCTATTCATTGTCTTACGGGACGCATAGATTTAATTTTGAAGCAACTTAGTTTTGAAGAATCGCAAGCGGCAATTTGACAATGGTGGACTGCGGGCATACCTTCAGTGACGTCGTTTTCTGCGTCACCGCCGAACATGTGTGTAAGCTCATTACGAAACACAAGGAGGTAACCAATAACTGAGAAAGACTTTAATGTACGGTCGGGATTAACCCAGTGATAAACACCGGGGACACATGTTTCAGCTTCGCTGGTTAACCATTCTGTACGGAGTGCTTGGGCGGTGATTTTTCCAACTCCATTTGGCCAAGGCACGTTAGGTGTGTCTCAAGGCAGCATGCTCGGACATTCACTTATTTATTTTGACTATAGATCGCGTGGCTGATCCCGGAGATCTCGCCTGTGGTGCAATGTGGTTCTTTTCGATTATATTGGCGCTAATTACTAACATACTGCTAGTATTACCTAACCTGTGACAAATTATCTCTTCTTGTGGGCACCGCCGAAGCCACCTCACAGGCACTATTGCCTCACGCGAGCTCTGCTTAGTACACGCGAACTCATTCTATTTGCTCTGCCTCAACACGTCTCTATCTACGGCAGAGCACCCTTTACAGGGGTTCAGTGCAACGTGGGTAATTATTTACTAAATTGGACTATATTGGCACTGATCACGCATGTACCGTTAATTTTACTTACCGTATTTTGCGGGCTATAAGTGGCACCTTTCTCACATACCCACTTTGAGTTAGTTTCGAAGAAAAAAATGCAATTTAAGTCGCCCCGGTGGATGAGACGCATCCTATTAGTCCCATCTCGAGGTATGGGCACTGGCGGCACACGTGGCCCGCTTCTCCGCAGTGATAGCAGAGCGCGCGCCAAACGTCAGTCTTCCTTGGAATGCTCCGTGGGGCGACGTGTGGGCTTTCTTGCGGTGGTGGCGGTGGACGACGGAACTGTGGCGTTACCGGGCTCTGATTACGCTCATACGTTATCAAGTGCGAAGCACTTTAAGGGCCCGGGCTGTCGGCGTCCGTCGCCCGTGATCACGCCCGGGCTGTCGGCATCGGCGTCCGTCGTGCCTTTAAGTGCGAAGCACTTTAGGGGCCGGGGCGTTCGTCGCACGGGATCTGTCGTGATCACGCTCAAAAACAAGTGCTCAAAAGAAGTGCAGAATTCCTCAGAACCCGTTCAAAATAAACTAACATGATTCAGAATATTTTAAAAGACAGGAATAATAAAGCATTAAGCGAATTAATTAGCAGAAACACGTTAAAGTTGGTTCCGAAACGCCAGACTGGTACTAGCGCAGCGCAAGAGAGGGCGCCACCACCCCACAAGCGCTCGATACTCCTCCGTCAGCGCTACTCCAGCACCGGCGCATCACTGCTTCGCACTTCCCCAGGTTTCACGTTAGTGCAGGTGCATTAGTGCTGGATTTGAACTACACAGGCGCGGGATACTTTACTTAGCGTATTTTGCGGGCTATAAGTCGCACCAATCTATAACTCACACCCCCACTTTGCGCGAGTTTAGAAGAAAACATTGCGATTTAAGTCGCACCAGTAGATAAGACGCATACATTTTAACTCGGTCGACATGATGAAACGTGATTTCGCACGCGTGTACATAGCAAAATGCTGCACTTACCCATTTCAGAGCCCCAAATTTCCCTAATAAAATGTTTAGGATACAAAAAATCTAGCAGAAAAATATCTTCATCTAAAACTCCTCTTGGGAACAGAAAAAAAAACATTTTTTTGCACTTCACTCGGAGCCATCAAAGGCCTCGTCCTCCGACACAGTCAAAACGTTCAACCAGTTCGGCGGGCAGGATCGCTAGCTAGGTCCCCGTCGTCAGGCACTGAATGCCTTTTACGAAACTTCGTAGGCTCAGGCCTCATTCACACAGCCGTCAAACGCTCCGTCACGTCACCGTCACGGCATCCGTTTTCGTCAGGGGAGAGGGTCTCCGAGTCGTTTTCCCCTCAAAAACGGCTCGCCGGCGACGCAGAGCGGTGCTCTACGTTTCCGTCGCCAGCACGGTGACGGATCCCCGCCCCTCAAATATCGACCAATCAGAAATTAAGAAGCCGACGCTAAATACAGCCATATTACAAAGCTGAAGCTGGCCACAGCAGCGGCGGCTGGTTTGTTTACATGCGTGCCAGCATTGGTTCCACGTGCGGCACGTCGAAAACTCAGCTGTGCGTTTCGGTGGTGCTCAAATGTGCGACATGGACCACGCCGACGGCCAAACTTGCGATTCCTGCAAATTTTTCGCTCCCACGTAGTTGTTCGTCGCCGAGCTTTGCGCCCTTGTTGCGGTCTCCGCTTGCAAATCAAGAACAGCAGCAGAAAACCGCTCGGCATTGCGAAAGTCGCCTATTCGTACACTGCTCCGTCGCGCCTGCTGTGCGTTTTTTTTGACGTGACGGTGACGTGACGGAGCGTTTGACGGCTGTGTGAATGAGGCCTCATAATGCCTCAACGGCGTGGCATGCTCAGGACGAACACGCGAATGATCATAACCCGCCTGCCTGAACCTTACCAGAGGCATACAAAAGCGAAATGGCGAGTGGAGTTGGAAGTACTGCGACTTTTTTAACAGGCGACTGGTGATTATATAACTAATGGCGTTTTTAACAATTTTTTGTAATGGTTATATCTCAGGCCCGACAAGGCGCCTGCATTAAGAAGTTGTGACCCCCATTGTTGTTTATTACTTCAGCACCATGGGTTTCTCCTTATCTTTAAGAAAATAAACTATAACAGCAGACTAGTACGCACGTGGCCTTCAATCAGTGGAACACTGGGAGGCCAAGCTGGCTGGCACCGCGCTGCCTACACGTGCTCTTTGTTCGACCACTGCTCATGATTTCAAGCTTCCATCTTCTTGTAAACTATTCTCTTTTCTCAACTTATTTAAGTGACTCACAGTAGTTCTTCTGCACACAAGGTGGCGTAGTAAAGTTGTGGCAAAAATAAGGAATCATACAATAATAACTTTATTCGTTCAGGAAACACATGGGCACCTACTTCTGCTACTTCTAGCTGCTACCGCACAATGTTTCTTTTGTAAGGCGTCTACACGATAATCGCCTGTTAGACTACTGAAAAAACGTTCATTTAATACATTAAATGTCTCCGATACGTGTATTGTGCGCGCTCCAAGTGTTATATTTGGCAAATCTGCGGCTTTGTTTTTGGGTTAGCAAAGTAGTACTTTCGGTTTTTCTTTGTTTACAACTGAAGATTTTGACTCGTCCGAGCTGGAAGAAGAGATAGAAGAAACGACGAACGAAACCTTAGGTCATTCGTTGCTTTTACTAATGATGCGAACTAATTTGCCTAATGATACGACCTGTTCACGATGTTTCAATACAAAAACATGATGCCCTGAGCAGTGCCATGACTTCCTTGAAGCTATTCGTTTTTCAAGCAAAGTAATCACACTAATCAAATTAAGTAATCAAAGCTTTAGAAAATGAACATAAACCCCAAGCATCAGTCGGTGTCGGAAAAACTTTGTAAGAATAGTTCCTTTTTTGTAGCAAAGCTGTTCTTGATGGAAATTGTTTTCTAAGGCCGTGTTAAAAATTATACAATATTAGGAGTTTAGAAAAGTACCTGAACATTCTGACATGTAGTAGCTTTTCAGTCACTTCAGAGAGCACTGGTAGAATTGATATTAGCCTTTATTTTTCTCAGTCTTTTGTATAGTCTGTCAATATAGTGTTTATCGTGTTTTTGCAGTTTGCATTCTTCATCATTTGCTCATGTTTCTTTCTGTTTTCTTATCAATGGCGAATTGAACACGTGGTGGGGAAGAGTGGTCTTTTGCTGTTTCTTAACCTCTCGATTTTAGCGAAGGTCTATGCGGTTGTGTGTATTTTGTTTATCATGTTGAGTGTCGCGTTCTGTGATTAAAGTCTGAGCCTTCCTCGTCGCCTCCCGCCTCATGCCTCTGGTCCGCGGTCGGTCGAGGGGGTAGGAGGGGGGGGGGGGAGGGGGAGGCGTTGCCGGTCAGCAGTCGAACCTTTCTTGAAACGTAGGAGGGGCGGGTTTGTCTGTCACCCCATCCTCTCCGTCCCGGAGAGTGCCGTACATTAAGCGCCATCTTTTGCCAGCCACTTCTTGCTCATCAGTTGCATTCGAAGATATAGAAGGGAGTAGTTTTCTCTGGAGGAACGAGATGGTGCTTTCGGCGGCACGCGGCATGTGTGTGCTGCAGCGAAACTCCGGAGACCACTCAGCACATCCTAATGGAATGCGAAGAGATTCGCCCAGCGACACCAGTACGTAACGTCACCACCCTGAAAAACATGCTCAATTGGGACCGTCCGCCGTACCGTATCTAGGTGTGCGCTATTAAATCAAATTGATCGCAATAATTCCGCCAAATAATCGCCGCGTTTTCCTAAAACCACTTATCTAAGTTCACAAAGACGTGACCATAACAGAAAAATATGCAAAATTTCTTGCGGTACAAAAGTATTTCAGTCGTCTTTCTTTCCCCGCAGCATTAAAGAATGGAGTAGACTGCCTCAGGCTGTGGTGCCGACAAATGACAAAGATTTTGTGTACGAGCTAAGACGGCATATTTGTGATAGCGCGTAGCACTTATCCTGACTTGCAGAATCTACGTTCTTGGTGAGTTTGCTTTTGGTTTCTTTGCTCTTGCTATGTTTCTTGGTGTGTTCGCCTTAAAAACATTGTTCGCGTCCCCCCCCCCCCCCCCTCTGTAACAACCCCCCTACAGCAATGGCTTCGGGCGATTTGTAGTATCATAATAAATGAATAAATAAACTTCCAGTAGCGCTTGGATTTAAAGTAGACGCGAGTGTCAACCGGTCAGCAGTCGTGATATGCTAGAGAAAGAAAAAGCAAGGAAGCGATTAATACCACCGGCTCCATTACAGGCATAGGCAGCGGTACAAGGTAGATAGAGAAGATTAAAGAGATGTATACAAGAATGCTAACGGAAAAGTATTGATAGCATATCTGCGTAACTCAAGCAGGCTAGGTGGCGATTTGTCCTCACCGCGTTTCAAAGAGGATGCCAATAAATCATCATCATCATCGGTACGTTGCCTCAGGCGGAATCTCACGAATGCGAAACTATTACCTCTTCTGCCCTTCTACGGTGCGATCAGCCGTCGAACATGCAACTGGGTGATCCCTGACGCATTGTGCTCCATTTATGCTGAAAAATGTAGAACGCTAGAAGCAGATCTGCGCAGTAGTTGGCAGCAAAAATAGTCACTGGCATATTAAGGAATGGAATGAATCTCTATGACCAAGTTCACGGATACCTACTATACAAGGACTGCCTGTGTTGCCGACTCTTCGTGTTGTACTGCTTTCCTCGAGCATAAAAAAAGCACTCGTGGGCCAGCGTTGAATCGCTAACCAACAAAGAAAGGACTGCCCCAGAACGTTGACAAGAGTGAGTAACCCTCGGCGCTCGGTACACAGTGACAAAAGGAGTAGCGCCGCTTCTTAACAGTAAATTTCCCAGAAATATAGTGCCTCAAGACTGGACACAAAGGAAGAACCACACACACACTGTGCTGAAACGCTGTATTTCTGTGATCATGAGCCAACTAGCCCGTCAGTCAATCCTTGCATAATAAACTTGTAGCGCCTCAGCATGCGGCGCCCGTCAAGGAAGAAGAAGTTGGCATTCGAACGCGCGGCAGGTGCAGAGCGCGAATAAAAAATCAGTTCGAAAACTCAACGCTGTCAGGGCTGGATCTTTCTCGTGTTAGCTCCGACAGTTAATGGTGACCCGATAATGAACACGCAACCCCAACCATCCCGCATGGATCCCGCCGGCTCTTCCACCCAGCCTACCGGTCCTGACGCCCAAGAAGACGCCAGACCTAATAGTGCTGCGGTGGCTGCGATCCAACACGTCAACCTGCCACCATTTTGGCCAAACAACCCCTGCACATGGTTACTGCAGGTCGAGGCGTACTTCCGTCTACGGCAAATCACCAGCCAACAGACCAGGTACTGGCATCTGGTGTCCTCCTTACCTCCGGACGTAGCCGAAGACTTCACAGATATTTTAGCTTCGCCGCACCCGAGCCATCCCTACGACACGTTGAAGGAAGCTATCATTTCCCGCAAGTCCGAGTCTGAACACAGCAGACTCCAACAGCTCATCACGGCCACAGAGCTCGGTGACCGTCGCCCATCCCAGCTCCTGCGACACATGCGCCAGCTCATTGGCGGGACCTCCGCCCCTCAAGAGGAGAAGCTTTTGCGTGAGTTGTTCCTTCAGCGCTTACCGCAGAGCATGGTCCCGGTCCTCGTCGCTGCAGGAGATGTCCCAGTAGACACGCTCGCTGAAATGGCTGATCGAGTGGCAGACTACTCGCGGGCACATAGCCTCAACGCCATGACCACGTCGCCACCGGCCACCGCTGCAGACCCCGCGCTCGCGAGCATCGACAACCGTTTGGACGCCATTGTCAGACGTCTCGATGACTGCGTACCTGCGCATCGCCGATCGGCATCCAGGTTCCAGTTCCACAGTCGCTTCTCGACGTCTCCACGCTCTCCGGGACTTCAGACAACCGACGCGCCACGGGACGGCTCGTCCTCGACCATGTGCTGGTACCACCGCCGATTTGGGGCCTCTGCACGCAAGTGCACTCACCCGTGCTCCTGGTCGGGAAATGCGACGACCGGCCACTGACGGCGGCGAGTGGTCCTGGTAGAACGTCATGCCGCCTTTTCTATGTTTCCGATAAGATCACTGGCGCTTGCTTCCTCGTCGACACAGGAGCCCAGGTTAGCGTCATACCGGCCTCCTGTGCAGATCGCCGTCGCAACGAACAGACCTGCCCACTCCAAGCGATCAACAACTCCGCCATTCCCACATACGGCCAACGCTCTCTTACACTTGACTTTGGACTACGCCGTACGTTCCGCTGGATTTTCATCCTCGCTGACGTCTCGCAAGCTGTTCTTGGAGCTGACTTCCTCAGTTTTTTCAACCTTGCTGTGGACATGCATGCTCATCGCCTCATCGATCTCAACACGCGCCTATCCATCAACGGTATACCCTGCACTTCCTCGTCAACGAGCCTTCGAGCTCTCACACCTGCTTCGCCGTATGCAAAAATTCTCGCTGACTTCCCCAACCTCACGAAGCCGCACACCAGAGAGTCACCGGTGAAGCATTCCGTCACTCACCACATTGTGACCACTGGACCTCCCGTTTTTACACGGCCTCGTCGACTTTCTGGAGAACGCCTCACCATCGCCCGCCGTGAGTTTGAGCACATGCTTGAACTTGGCATTGTGCGGCCTTCCTCCAGCAACTGGGCATCGCCACTCCACATGGTCCCGAAGAAAGATCCTGGCGACTGGAGACCATGTGGGGATTACCGCGCTCTCAACGCCCACACCTTACCAGACCGCTACCCACTTCCTCACATACAGGATTTCACATCAAATTTGGCTGGGTGCACGATCTTCTCTAAGATTGACTTAGTGAAGGCTTACCATCAGATTCCTGTAGAACCCGCTGACATTCCGAAGACGGCCATCATCACCCCATTTGGCTTGTTCGAATATGTAAGGATGCCTTTTGGACTGCGCAACGCAGCACAGACTTTTCAGCGCACTATCAACGAGGTCACGCGAGGTCTCGATTTCGTATTTGCCTACCTTGATGACCTCCTGGTAGCAAGCTCATCGGGCCCTGAGCATGAATACCACCTGCGCACCCTGTTTCACCGTCTGGATGATTACGGCCTCGTCATAAATCCCAATAAGTGCGTCTTCGGCGTCGCTACAATCGAGTTCTTAGGCCACCTTGTCACTCCACAGGGTATACAACCGCTCGCCAGCAAAGTGAAGGCTATCCAAGACTTTCCACCCCCGACATCAATGAAACGACTCCGAGAATTCCTGGGCCTACTAAACTTCCATCGCCGCTTTCTTCCTAAGTGTGCCACTTTCCTAAAGCCCTTAACCGACCTATTAGCTATAAAAAAAGACCCGGCTGCGCCACTGGAATGGACCGACGACGCCGCATCTGCCTTCGCCACTGCCAAAAAGGCTCTGGCAGACGCCACCATACTCATACATCCCGTTCCTGATGCCCCAATTCGTCTCATCACCGATGCATCGAGTGTAGCAGTTGGCGCTGTTCTCGAGCAGCACGCATCAGGTTGGCAGCCCCTTGGATTCTTCTCGCAAAAACTCAAACCACCGGAAGTAAAATACAGTACATTTGCCCGAGAACTCCTTGCTGTGTACCTCGCCATCAAGCATTTCCGCCATTTACTGGAGGGCCGGGACTTTTACGTCGTTACAGACCACAAGCCCCTGACGTTTGCCTTCCATCGCAATCACAGCAATTACACTGCAAGGGAGATCCGTCAACTATGCTTTATCTCCGAATTCACCGTGGAACTCAGACACGTACACGGGTCGGAAAATGCCGCCGCTGATGCACTCTCACGCATCGATGCCTAGTCGACCCAGCCACCACTAGACATGGAAGAGCTAGCAGCTGCCCAGAGCAACGATCCTGAGCTGCATAGTCTTCGCTCTTCATCCACGTCTCTATCTTTCACGGAGTGCCTACTTCCATTTTCTACCTCATTAATAACGTGCGAAACGTCTACTGGTGTTCCTCGGCCCTTCGTGCCTTTCGTCGTGCAATTTTTGATCAATTGCACAACATGAGCCATCCGGGTATTCGTGCGACCCAGAAGCTAGTCACATCTCGTTTCCTTTGGCCAAGTATCAATGCTGACGTCCGACGCTGGGCGCGAACCTGCCTTCAGTGCCAGCGTGTTAAAATTCACCGTCACACGGTCACTGCACCATCCCCCTTTCGGCCTCCCGACGCAAGGTTTTCCCACGTACATCTCGACATCGTCGGCCCTCTTCCACCATCACAAGGGGCCTGTTACCTACTGACATGTGTGGATCGCTTCACCAGATGGCCAGAAGCGTTTCCCGTTTCCGACATTACAGCACCGACAGTGGCAAAGGCTTTCACAAACGGCTGGGTATCACGCTTTGGATGCCCTTCTGTCGTCACCACTGATCGCGGTCGTCAATTTCAATCGGCCCTTTTCACCGCACTTGCCAATATCTTGGGCATTCGACACATCCACACGACTGCCTACCATCCTTCAGCCAATGGCATGGTCGAACGGCTTCATCGACAACTGAAAGCTGCCCTCACTGCTCACCAGCCAAGAGAACGTTGGCTTG
This sequence comes from Dermacentor silvarum, assembly GCF_013339745.2. Classification (NCBI taxonomy): domain Eukaryota; kingdom Metazoa; phylum Arthropoda; class Arachnida; order Ixodida; family Ixodidae; genus Dermacentor; species Dermacentor silvarum. The sequence continues at coordinate 9,782,178 of NC_051154.1, read as the reverse complement.
ATCACCTCCCCTTCGTACTTCTGGGCATCCGATCAGCATTGAAGACGGATCTCGGCTGCTCATCAGCTGAACTAGTCTATGGCGTGTCTCTGCGTCTTCCAGGTGAATTCTTTGAGCCGTCGTCGCCCCCTTCCACTCATGATGCCTCTACGTACATTCGAGAGCTGCGCACCACGTTTCACGACCTTGCTCCTGTAATTCCTGCCGACCGACACCCCCAGTCTGTCTTCGTCAGCCAGGATCTGCATGACTGCAGTCACGTTTTCGTTCGGCGTGACCAAATACGGCCACCACTCACACCGGCCTATGATGGCCCTTTTCGCGTCCTCCATCGTACACCTAAAACGTTCACGCTGGACATCAACGGCCGTGAAGACGTCGTGGCTGCCGATCGACTAAAACCTGCATACATTGCCGCTCTCGCGTCCGCGGAGCTTCCATCTCAAGTCTGGACTCCCACATCCAAGCACGTTCACTGGGCGACTCCTATGGCTCACGCTCTACGGGGGGGGAGCCCTGTAGCGCCTCAGCATGCGGCGCCCGTCAAGGAAGAAGAAGTTGGCATTCGAACGCGCGGCAGGTGCAGAGCGCGAATAAAAAATCAGTTCGAAAACTCAACGCTGTCAGGGCTGGATCTTTCTCGTGTTAGCTCCGACAAACTTACCCACCATGGAGGCGTAGTGGCTTTTGTGTTGTGCTGCTAAGCGCGAAGGCACGGGATGATGATGATAGGTAGTATTTTTTTTTCTGTCTTTTTTTGGCACTGGGACCAATGATTGCCAAAGATTACCAGTGAGCGCGGGATCAAATGCCGGCCGCGGCGGCCGCGTTTTGATGGGGGCAAAATACAGAAAACTGACCGTGTACCATACATCGGATACGTTAAAGAACACAGGGTGGTCAATTTTGTTCCACAATCCCCCGCTTCACTTCGGCGTGCTTCATAATCGTATCGTGGGGTCGGCATGTAAACACCAGAATCTAATAGTAAATTTCTCGCACGTTATCGAGACACATTCACCCCAACTCACAGTTAAACTTACGCCCACTTTTGAAACAATGTCTTGAAGCATGGGTGACGGACTACACTGACAGCACACGAATGTTCGAATCTTAACTTTTCGTGACGGTCCACAGAGTACGCGAGTGACTAGCGATAATACATTTTTGCTACAAGTTATTGCTAAGGACAGAACATCTATGTTCCAAGCCCTTGTGCGAGGCAAGTACAAATCTACCGCGACTAATTACACCCACGAATGATTAGGCAGAAAGTAAACCATCAGGCAGCGACCGCACTAAGGAAAGTTACTGAGTCAGAAACATGACAAGTCGCTACTTCAAAGTGCTTGCCAAATAAATAAGGATGAACAATCACATTTATCCTGACTTAATTCATAAGCAGAAAATCTGGACAGCTCGCAATACATTTCTAGCCCCGCTTCAAGTACAAACACCGTATACGCTGATCACGCCATTTGGACAAGGCGTAATGAGCTTACATGTCCTCGGAAGCTGTGACCAAAACTTCGTGTCGTCCACCCAGTCACCGGCTACGATATCCGCCGAAACAGAGGTCTGCTGATGCCCACCGGCGCCATGCACAACTATTGTAAACACGGAGGCTACGGAGGTATCCATAGGTCGGCAGTATGGGAGAATACTCACTCACACTGACTCACCATAATTTTTTCCGGGCTCCGCACTCACTCACGTTCACACTCACCTCCACTCACACTCACAGCACTCACTCGCACTCGCACTCACTTCCACTCACACTCACTGGCGCTCACTCGCACTCGCACTCACCTGCTCTCACAATCACTGACACTCACTCACACTCGCACTCACCTGCACTCACACTCACTGGCACTCACTCGCACTCACCTGCACTCACGCTCACTGGCACTCACTCGCACTCACCTGCACTCACGCTCACTGGCACTCACTCGCACTCGCACTCACCTGCACTCACACTAACTGGCACTCACTCGCACTCACCTGCACTCACGCTCACTGGCACTCACTCGCACTCGCACTCACCTGCACTCACACTCACTGGCACTCACTCGCACTCACCTGCACTCACGCTCACTGGCACTCACTCGCACTCACCTGCACTCACGCTCACTGGCACTCACTCGCACTCACCTGCACTCACGCTCACTGGCACTCACTCGCACTCACCTGCACTCACGCTCACTGGCACTCACTCGCACTCGCACTCACCTGCACTCACACTAACTGGCACTCACTCGCACTCACCTGCTCTCACAATCACTGACACTCACTCACACTCGCACTCCTGCACTCACACTCACTGGCACTCACTCGCAATCACTGCACTCACGCTCACTGGCACTCACTCGCACTCACCTGCACTCACGCTCACTGGCACTCACTCGCCACTCGCACTCACCTGCACTCACACTAACTGGCACTCACTCGCACTCACCTGCAACTCACGCTCACTGGCACTCACTCGCACTCGCACTCACCTGCACTCACACTAACTGGCACTCACTCGCAATCACCTGCACTCACGCTAACTGGCACTCACTCGCACTCGCACTCACCTGCAACTCACACTCACTGGCACTCCACTCGCACTCACCTGCACTCACGCTCACTGGCACTCACTCGCACTCGCACTCACCTGCACTCACACTAACTGGCACTCACTCGCACTCACTGCTCTCACAATCACTGGCACTCACTCACACTCGCACTCACCTGCACTCACACTCACCTGGCACTCACTCGCACATCCACTAACTGGCACTCACTCGCACTCACCTGGCCTCACGCTCACTGGTACTCACTCGCAACTCGCACTCACCTGCACTCACACTAATGGCACTCACTCCGCACTCACCTGCACTCACACTAACTGGCACTCCCACTCAGCACTCACCTGCACTCACGCTCACTGGTACTCACTCGCACTCACCTGCACTCACGCTCACTGGCACTCACTCGCACTCGCACTCACCTGCACTCACACTAACTGGCACTCACTCGCACTCACCTGCACTCACGCTCCACTGGCACTCACTCGCACTCGCACTCACCTGCACTCACACTCACTGGCACTCACTCGCACTCACCTGCACTCACGCTCACTGGCACTCACTCGCACTCGCACTCACCTGCAACTCACACTAACTGGCACTCACTCGCACTCACCTGCACTCACACTAACTGGCACTCACTCGCACTCACCTGCACTCACGCTCACTGGTACTCACTCGCACTCGCACTCACCTGCACTCACACTAATTGGCACTCACTCGCACTCACCTGCACTCACACTAACTGGCACTCACTCGCACTCACCTGCACTCACACTAACTGGCACTCACTCGCACTCACCTGCACTCACGCTCACTGGCACTCACTCGCACTCGCACTCACCTGCACTCACACTAACTGGCACTCACTCGCACTCACCTGCACTCACACTCACTGGCACTCACTCGCACTCACCTGCACTCACGCTCACTGGCACTCACTCGCACTCGCACTCACCTGCACTCACACTAACTGGCACTCACTCGCACTCACCTGCACTCACACTAACTGGCACTCACTCGCACTCACCTGCACTCACGCTCACTGGTACTCACTCGCACTCGCACTCACCTGCACTCACACTAATTGGCACTCACTCGCACTCACCTGCACTCACATTCACTGGCACTCAGTCGTACTCGCACTCACCCCTTTGAAATGAGTGCGAGTGTGAGTGAGTGCACTCATGAGTCACTGTGCCGATCTATACTGCTCACAATTCGTGTATATACATAACGAAGCTTCCAATTTAGCACCTGTTGCATCGGCAGTGCGCCAAGGCAGTGTTTTGTACCCAGTTTTATTTTTAATATACATAAAAGATTTGCCTTCCCGATTACATGGTAACATCCGTCTATTCGCTGACTATTGTATTTCGTACCGCGAAATTATTCACAGTGATAATCACCATATACAAAATTCTGCCTTTTCTTGATGTCAGGAGTGGCAGATGACTCTAAATGCCCAAAAATCTGTAACGCTAACAGTAAGAAACAGATATCTTAGTTTACTTACATAATTAATGACACACCTCTCACTTGTGCATTTCAGCGTAAATATTTAGGTGTCACTTTAACATACGCTCTCCGATGGGAAAGCCATGTTAACAAAATAACCTCAGGTGGAAATCAATGTACATGCTGAGCACTAAAGCGACTCTTCTTTCTGAGATGATGCTTTTGTCTTGCGCCCCCAGATCAAATTTGCTGGCCTACAAATTAAATTATGGGGTTTTACGTGCCAAAACCAGTTCTGATTATGAGGCACGCCGTAGTGGGGGACTCCGGAAATTTAGACCACCTGGGGTTCTTTAACGTGCACCTAAATCTAAGTACACGGGTGTTTTCGCATTTCGCCCCCATCGAAATGCGGCCGCCGTGGCCGGGATTCGATCCCGCGACCTCGTGCTCAGCAGCCCAACACCATAGCCACTGAGCAACCACGGCGGGTATTTGCTGGCCTACAGAATGCTTGTTCGAACGGTGCTGGAGCACGCCAATATTGTTTGGTTTCCGTACACAAAAGAACTCATTGCAAGAATAGAAGGGGTGCAGAGGAAGGCAATAAGGTTATGTTTTAATAAATATAAATTAACGGATTCATTGACTAAATTATTAAAGAGAGCTGGTTTATTAACACTGTATTTTTGTACAGCTTTCATTTTGTAACTTGGTTTTTTTTAGTATATGATTATGCTTGATATAACTGTAATTATATTGTCTTTAATGTGCTTGTTAATTTTTCACCTATGCAGTGTTAGTTTCGTTTCATTACTCGATATTTAATTCATCGTAAGGGGTCCCGCCAGCAGTTTTTACTTTGGGATCCCTTCCTGTATACTAGTCTATGTACTAATTTACTTAACAATAAAAAAGAATTGAATTGAATTGAAATTAGAGGCAAAACTAGCACGACTAAAGTTTTCGTTTCAATTTATTCCTGGTGACATAAACATTGACGTCAGCCCCAGACTCTCTCCGTCCATTTCTCTGTCATTGACATTAGACGTGTTCATACTTGCCGCCCATGCTCGCTAAGCTCCCCTTCGGTCGGATTGAGCCAAGAGAGCGGGAAATAGAGGGAGAGACTGACTGTCCGTATACTTAGTCAACTACTTAACGCCGAAACAAACACAAAATGGAGAAGAAAGCGGTATCTATCATTGCATCTTCGCTTTTTCTCCGTGTATGCGAGCGTGCGTGTCTGTTATTCTGTGCTAACTTGGCTAATCCCTCTTCCGCTCTGCCTGTTTATATAAGGAGCCTGTGCGTGTACGTTTAAGAGAGAAGCAGGAAGAAAATGAGGAGCCATTCCACCCTCTTAAGGGGGATGACCAGCGAAGGTGTCGTAAATCACACGGCATCAAGCGTGTTCACTCAGTGGAAGTCATGGCAAAATTTGTCGGTCATGATGTGGATATGTTTGCCATCAGCGCTCCAGCCCATACATATTCCCTGGCGTATTAAAAAAATATCGCAGTTTCGCCCGAAAGCGAAGCACTCACTCATGTTCGCACTCACCTGCACTCACACTCACGTTCACACTCACGTTTATACACCCAGAAGCACTCACCACGTTCACACTCACAGGCACTCACCACGTTCACACTCATTTCCACTCACACTCATTGGCTCTCACCTCCACTCACACTCACCTCCACTCACTGGCTCTCACCTCCTGTCACACTCACTCGCACTCACCTCCACTCACACTCACTGGCACTCACTCTCACTCGCACTAACTGGCACACGCGCACTCGCACTCACTTCCACTCACAGTCACTGGCACTAGCACGCACTCGCACTCACCTCCACTCACACTCACTGTACTCACTCGCACACGTACACACCTGCACTCACTCGCTATCGCACTCATCTCCACTCACACTCACAGGCACTCACACTCACTGGCACTCACTCGCACTCACCTGCACTCACACTCACTGGCACTCACTCGCACTCGCACTCACCGGCACTCACACTCACTGGTACTCACTCACACTCGCACTCACCTGCACTCACACTCACTGGCACTCACTTCCACTCACACTCACTGGCACTCACTCGCACTCGCACTAACCTCCAGTCACACTCACTGGCACTCACTCGCACTCGCACTCACGCCATTGAAATGAGTGCGAGTGAGTGTGAGTGCGTGCACTCATGAGTGAGTGCGTCGACCTATAGAGGTATCTGAGGCAAGCTATCGACGCGTCACCACGTGATCAAAAATGGCGGTGCCCATGGGATCACCGTGAAAAGGTTCTATAGCAACAGGCTTCTCTAACGATTCTAAGGCACGTGGGTTGTTTGGACTTTGTCGAGAGTGTGAGAATCGGTTAACCAGATCGTCATTAAACAGATTGGCCGAAGGGCATTCCGAAGCCATTTGGCCATATTCAATAACTGATGCATTATTTGACTGTTGAGCGCGTCGAAGCACCGAACCAAGAAATTCGCACTTTTGCCCGAATGGCGAAGCATCGATTGCGATTGCAAATTATTAGACAGCTATGCGAAGTAAGGATAGTAGGTTCATCGGCCGTATAAGCTTGTAAACATTCGCTTACAAAGTTAACAAGCATGGTGTGACGCGCGAACAAGCAAGTATGAACACATATCACTCGAGGACCGCGGACACTCGCTGTCAAAACGTTGGCGTGAGGAAGCGCGGCAGCAGCGGCGAGCGAATTGATCTTCAGGATGCCTCTCACTTAAATGCGAACTGAGCGGCAAGAACACAATGCGCTAACTATAAGCACTCGGCGCACACTTTCAAAATAGGAGATCGCTTTCAAGATAGGGCCCGCGCGGCCGTGCTCGGCCGTGCCATATACGCAGCCGCCGTAGAACGCCCCCTCCCGCCCTCCCTTGTAACGCCCCCTCTCCTCCGCTTGTAAAGAAAACGCATGCAGCATGAACAATTTCATCGTGTTTGTTACGCGACTTCATTACCGACACGAATAATTTTTGCTAGAAAATGCGTGCGCGCGAGCATTTTTGCCGCAGCAACCGGCCGATTACAAATTGTCACCAAGAGAGAGAAAGAAAGGGAAAGAAGGATCGTCACCAAGAGAACTGTTGTGCCCTGCGGGTAGGCTAGCGACCGTTAGCAGAGCGTCAGTTATCGTAACCATCGTTTACAGAAGCTGCTCTGTCCAATCCCACTGGTGCAGATGCATAGATTGAAAAGCATCTTAAATTTCTGCACGCGCACACTTTATGTACCGAACACTTTACGATTCCCTTATGCGCAGACAAAACTACCTGGATCCTTTTGGAACTGTTGATTAATGAAACGCACGCTCTCTTCACACCAGCGCCGGATTGCGATGTTGTGGCACTGAAGGAAACAAAAAACAAAAGACAATTTGTCGAGACTAAAGTGTGAAACAGCGGAAGCCTGACGCCATTGCCTGTTAAAGTGTCTGGTAAAGTAGTTTGTGGCCGCCTGGAACTGTTGCAGCGCCGTTTGTGGACCAGGAGGAGACGCGTAGTCCATGGCGGTGCTATGCCAGCTATGCGCACTACAGGAGTCAGGGCATGAGTGGAGCAGACGACAAAACGGATAGGCAAGCAGGCGCCGTTGCAACTGTAGCAACGACGAAGAAATGACAGACCCGCGCGGCGCCGAACCACCCCGACACCCGCACTTGTTGACAGTGACGTCACGATACAGAGGAGACCAATCAGATGGCCAGAAAGCTGTGACAGTTTCCACTAAAGGCAGATGACCTTGACAATGAGCCATTAAAGCCTTCCGCCTTAAAAGTCAGTGTCGCGTTCATAAAGTTGGGCAGCGCGGCGCAACTTTTAACGTGATTTTCGACCCAGTGATGGCGCTTGGCGAGTAGCGCCGTGAGTGGCGCAGCGAAAATGGTCGCGCCACTGTCCTCTCTTTGGAAACATAATATTGGGCGCCGTTCTTCCGCGCGTCCAAGGTCACATTATTAATGCGCGCATGGTTGGCGAATAAGCGAGTACGCGGTAACCTGATCAAGCGCTCACTGGGGTGGTGTCAGGCGAGCGCGTGTCTGTTCCTCTAGCCTGGCCGCGACAGCACATGGCTGTCCGCGCGGCTAAGCGCATACCCGGACCGCGCGTTCTATCTTGGATAACCTGCGGTGGATGCAGAATCGGGCGAGAGATGGCTGGTGGCTTCATGTGTGCTGTCTTCCCTTTGCGCCTAGTGTTGGATGTCGCAAATGTAGGAGGCGCGTTAAAATGAAAGGAAACATGAAGCGTTCGCTGCCCGCTGTCAGCGCCAGCGCCAGCGTTGGGACAGCGAGTGTTCCCTGTCATCGAGTGAGATCTGTTCATGATAGCCTTTGCGCACTTGACACCATGCTTGTTAATTTAAATATTAAGCGAATGTTTACTGGAACCTATATAGCCGATAAAACTGATAATCAGTACCTCGTCTGGTTGTCTAATACGTTACTTGGCCTTTCGGGCGATACTGCGTTTTTTTTACAGGTTTCCCTACGAACGAATGTCTAGTGCGTCTGAAAAATGCAGCAACCGCTTACTTTGCTCACCTTAACGCCCGCTTTTGCAAAACGTCTGATGGTCTCGCTAGAAAAGTGATCTCGCGAGAGCGCATGGCAAAAGACCACAAAGCCTGAACGCGAGCGAAATTTGCACGCTGGACATTGCGATTACAGCTTAAGCATTGGCATTTCTTTATACGCAACTGCGTTGCGGACTGAAGGCCGTTGCGTACGTTATAATAGAACTAGCTATTCCGTACGAAGAGAGAGAGAGAGAAAATAAACATCTTTAATGTCTAAATGCAGCTTTGGAGAGGCGTCCTCATTCCAGAATGCCTTGAGCTCGGGCCGCGTCCTGGGCCCTCGCAATCAGCCGTTGCTGATCTTCGAGGTCGGAGCTGGCCAAGGCTCTCTGCCAAAGCTCGTTGGTGTGGTAAGGGTTCGGAGGATTGAGTGGTGCCTCTCTGCAGCCCCCTACTATGTGCCTGAGGGACCCGGGCTCTGCGCAGAAGCGGCATTGCGGAGAGAATTGTGTAGGGGCTATGAGGTGGTTTCTGGTTGGGTGGGGGAATGTGTTAACCTGTAGAGCTCGAAGGAATCGCTCCTGCTCTCTAGGTTGTGACTTCAGTGGGGGTGCATATGTTCTGCGGGTTAGCTTGTAGTGTTGTGTGATGTCTTGGTATGAGACTAGAGGGTGCATGCGCTCGGGTTCAGATTCCTCGGCGTCGGCTCGGTGGGTCAAATCTCGAGCCACGTGGTTGGCGACCTCGTTGCCAGGAATGCCGTGATGAGCTGGCGCCCAGATGATCATGACTGATCTGGTTGGCGGCTTTTGATTTATTATCTTGAGCGTAGTGGCATGAATTCTGCCACTAGCGAAGTTGCGGCACGCCTGTTGGGAGTCGGTAACTATGACTTCAACCTGTGTTTGGGAGAGCGCGAGGGCTATGGCCGCTTCCTCGGCTTAGAGGGGATTGTATCGGGTGAGCGAAATGCTGCTCCGATGTTTTTTGTTGACGATTACGGTGGCTGTTGTGGCTGCGCGTCTGGGGTAAGACCCCGCATCCGTGTAGGCTGTAGAGGGCAAAGTCCCGTATCGCTTGTGTATGGCCCGAGCCCGGGCCTCCCTTCGCTGTGCGTGGTGCACTGGGTGCATGTTGCGATGTAGAGGAGGTGCGGTGATGTTGCTCCGGATGGCATGGGGTAAGCTAACAGTCTGAGGCGGCGGATGGCTGAGAGGAGCAGATAGCCCCAGGTCTAAGAGGATGGACCTCCCCGCTTCCGTAACCGCCAACCTTGTTCGCTGGCTGGATAAATGTGCCTCGATCAGCTCCTCGGCCGTGTTGTGCACGCCTAGTCGTAGTAGGCGTTCTGTGGACGTACTGATCGGCAGGCCCATCGCTTATATGCCTTTCTGATCATTGTGTTGATTTTTGTGAATTCCGTTGCGTTCAGTAGTGCGTATGGAATAGCGTAAGTTATTCGAGGCACGACGAAGGCTTGGACAAGCCGAAGCGTGTCCACCTCCCCCATGCCTCTTGTCTTGGTTGTTATTCGCCGGATCATGTGGGTAACTTGGGCTGTAGTATTCTTAAGCTTGTTAATTAATATTGTGTTGGTGCGATCCGACTGGAAAACCATTCCCAATATCTTTACTCTCTGAGACGGAACGATGGTGTCTCCCTCCAGTTGTATGTTGATAGTGGGCGAGTCGGATGCATGCTTCTTTCGAGGTGAGACCAGGAGTAGCTCTGACTTTTGGGGGGCGCAGCTGAGGCCGCAAGACTTAGCATAGTCCCTCACCACGTCTGTCGCTTCCTGCAAGCGGCTCTCCATTGCCCCGATGGACCTCGTGGACGACCAGATGGTAATGTCGTCGGCATATAGTCCATGCCGGATCCCCGGGATGTTATCGAGGAGCGGCGGGAGGCCTATTAGGGTGATATTGAAAAGGAGAGGGGATAATACTGCGCCCTGTGGTGTGCCGCGCCCGCCCAGTAGAAAGGGGTCTGTGGTTTGGTCCCCGACCTTTAGGATGGCTTTTCTATCTCAGAGGAAATCTCTGATATAGGCATACGTCCTGGCCCCACAGCCCAGCGTGTTTAGCCTCTGTAAGATTGCTGTATGCTTGACGTTATCGAACGCCCCTTTAAGATCGAAGGCGAGGATAGCCGTGGGGGAGTTGCGTGTCGCTGGTACAATCACCTCCTCTTTCAGCTGAAGTAGGATGTCTTGAGTTGAGAGGTGTCGACGGAATCCTATCATCGTTGTTGGAAGTTTCCCCGAGTCCTCCAGGAATGGTTGTAGCCGGTTGAGGACGATGTGCTCTAGGAGCTTTCCTACACACGAAGTGAGGGATATCGGTCGTAGGTTCTCAATGGCTGGTGGCTTGCCTGGCTTCGGTATCAGACGAACCTCGGCCATTTTCCAGTCCTCGGGAAGTTTTCCTTCCGTACGAAGAACGCAGGTGACTTAGTGAGAGAAGCGCCGGATGTTTTCATGGGTGCGCTTAAATGTCAGCATTGACGCACTGGCTGTAAAGATAGTTTGTATATTAATCTTATTATCAGAACTGCCGTATTTACTGGTGTTAGGCCCACACATTTTTTTTCGTATCTATTATTTGGTGCGGACCTTACTAGAGGCAGGCTTGTGGCTACTCACTGAAGCTTCAAATTGTCCTCATAGTGCTATGCGAAATAACGCAACCACTGGCGACTGACTAAGAACACATTTACAGATGCTGAGCGATTTTTCGGAATCGGACAATATGGCGAAAAGTCCTAATAATTGGTAAGCTTGAAAAACTCATTGCGACGGTATAGAGCCGCATTCACTAATTTTCTAGTGTGTCAGCACAGCGGGAACTTTGTTTGCAGACGTTTGCTTACGCCCTATTAAAATAAAATTTACTTGAAATTTCGTGATGGCCGATGCGGTGTTCGCCCCTCACGCATCCCCACTTGCGCTGCGGCTCATCGCGAATAGTACGTGGCCTTGACACTGTCAGTCTAGGTTGTGCTGCGCAAAATCATTGAGGAGCTTTGTTGGCTTGATTCCCGCTCGTGAGGTTACGCCGTTCCGTCCAGTTAGGCGCACACACGGACTTGGCAGGCGTACGTTCACGGTGGTTACAGCTGATCGCCGGTGCAGGAAAGCTGCACGTGGCCGTCAATCCAGCCCGTAAGTGCAGCAAAGGTATGATGGTTCTAGCAGGGTGAAAAGACGCGAGCCGAGCCTGCGCACGGAATCACACTCGATCGACTATGAGGTCTACTAGTACAGAGTGCAAAGTCGAACTTCCAGTAACAACCTGCCCCCCGGCACACCCGCTTGATAAGCCTAACCAGCACCGCTTCATCGGAGTAGTACAAAAGTTGCGGTTTGATATTATAGCTTGGTGCTGACAGGGTTATATGATGATGACGATAATGCCATCATCGCTGGACAACTTGTGTTATCTAGTAGAGGCTTACAAAAATTAACCACCAAGGCGGTATAGACGTGACGCGTAGTGAAACTTTTCTTTTAAGTGTTTGCACCCCAAAGTTGAGGTGCAGTGCTTACACGAGGGCGAGCCTTACACGAGTAAGTACGGTATTTACTGAAAAACACAAACCATGCTGGCGGCTTCGTTAGCTAGTGGCTACAACAAACAGTTAGTTTAGAAAATTAGTTCTGCGGAAGTCCGAAAGGTGGGGGAAGGTTCACGAAAGGAAAAATTGACATCCACCCGTATGCAGCATGAAGGTGTACAACGGAAAACCATACGGGGTTAAAGCAGCTTCGTAGTTGAAGGAAAATTCGTCCTAGTCCAGTCAGTGTGCGTGTGCACCGAGTTGTCGATGAATTCGCCCTCACGCTGTGATCAACCGCTCGCCGGAAGCGGCGAATGAAGGCTGTGAGCGCGGACAAATCAGGGCGCGGTCGCGTCCGATTTCCTGCCGCCGCATTTGACTCGTCCAGCTAGCCAAAGAGCCTAGAGCGAACATGGCGACGAAAGCTGCGCGCATCGCGCACAATGATCGACTGATCACAGCTAGCCTACTAGTTAGCTGAGATGGTAGAGCGACCGCCCCGGAAAGACGTTGGTCCCGGGTTCGAATGCCGGACCAGGACGAATTTTTCTTCAAATACGAAGCATTGTGTCTGAGAAACCCATGTGGGTTTCCTTTGTAGCTTTGTGCTACACACGGGTGGATCACAGTTTTTCCTTTCATAAACAGTTGGTTTCATCAGCATAGAAAGCCTCGGTTAAAAAGACACGTAAAAAAACGGCTTCATGTTAGTCTCATGTCGACCTGCTCAGGTTGGATCTTGTCGGGATGACAGCTATTCTCCCGAGATTGCACGCCCCCCCCCCCCTCCCCCCTTTGTTAAAAACAAAAGGTATGAAATCCTAAAGCCCGGCCCACATGGAGCGAACATTCACGGCGAACTTCGCGCGGCCCGCACCAGCGCGGCGGAACGCCAGCGTGCCGCCGCCGCGCTGCGCCCACATGCACCAAAAAACAGGCGGCCGCGATTTCAGTGTTGCTAGAAACAGCGTGATTCCATTCCCAGTAAAATGCAGTGAAAAAATAGCTGTGTATCTGCAACTGAACTATTAGTCTGCAACTGAATCATATTGGTCGCGCCTGGACAGCTGTGATTAGTCGATCATTGTGCGCGATGCGCGCAACTTTCGTCGCCATGTTCGCTCTAGGCTCTTTGGCTGGCTGGCCGAGTCAAATGCGGCGGCAGGAAGTCGGACGCGACCACGCCCTGATTGGTCCGCGCTCACAGCTTTCATTCGCCGCTTCCGGCGAGCGGTTGACCGCCTGCTAACATATCTAGCGCATCTTAATCGACGGCTAACAGCCGTCGGGCGGACGCCGCGCGCACCCGTTCGCCTGTTTTTCGCAAGAAAGTCGCTCCATGTTGGTTGGGCTTAACAGTTTCACGCTCACTTGGTTTCAAATGTGAAGGCTGGTGAAATTCACTGTTTTCTGATTATATTCACTGGAGTTTTGATCTACGACTGGCGTTCGGACTAAGGAACTGGTTTTTGGATGAAACTGCGTGACGCCGGGAATAAGATGTCTGTCAGTTGATTTCTGTGACACGGAGATTGACTGGCGCACAGGACAGCATGTATTTTTATTGCCATAGCAATTATATTTTTATTGCAATAGCGTGCGCCCGCCCGGGCCGCTGTAGCTTGAAAGCTATCTGCGCTGGAGACAGTCTGCCGTGCGCTGTGTTTTCGCGGCTTAGTCCGCGTTGATGCGAGACGCAGCACGAAGGTCAATTCGATCGCGGCCGCGCTTACTCACTACAGCGTTTTCACAACGAGTTTCCGCGGTCATCGAATGAGATGCGTTGATGTTTGCTTTCGCGCGCGTGACATCCGTGCTTGTTAATTTAGTTAGTATGCCTATGTTTACAAGTTTACGCGGCCGATAAAACTACTATCCTTACTTCGTATAGCTGTCCACTAATTTCCTATCGCAATCGATCGTTCTCCTTTCGGGCGAAACTGCGACTTTTATTACAGAACTCCTGGCGCTTTTTACGTGGTATGAGTAAACGAGGTGCTTAAATATATTTTACAACAAATTTCAGTTTTGTGCACCAAACTGTTTATCTAAGAACGTGGGACGTATTTGTCCCACTGACACTGAATGGTCTTTCAACAAATAAGACCCATATGTCCCATTGACCCTCCTCAGAGCAAAATTATTTCTGACCACTTCCCTCGTGAATGAAAACTTTGCTTGACCTTTGTTGTGGTACATAAGTAAATGAGGTCCTTAGAAGTAGTTTTCCACTAATTACAGTTATGTAAAACAAGCCGTTTAGTTTTAAAAAGTGGGACGTATTTGTCCCACTGACACTCAGTGGCATTTTCGAAAAGTGGGACTCAATTGTCCCACTGATTTTTGAGGCTATCAATGAAAATGATATGTAACCACTTCCTTTCCTAAAATGGACCGAAGCACGGCGGATAAAGTGGCGCATCGGAGGCTATAAACAAAGCGTTTGTACTCAATTTCGCCAAACCATCGAACACAAACAGCGTTAGTGCATTTTTTGCACGTGCATGCTTTTTTGCACGTGCATTCACAAGGGCGAGGTTTGCGGAGTAGCTATCACCTTAATATAGAAAAATTGTAGCCTAATGCGAGCTAAAAGTGTAAATCTAAAAGCAGGAAGGAGGAATAACTTATTAGCAGTCTTGATAACCTTTTTCTTGCGAGAAAATGTGGGCCAAATTCAGGAAGTGTTCCACCAATGAAAACAGTTTTTCTAGATTAAGCACGCTTTTCAGCCAGCTTACTACCCATTCCCAAGACTATTCTCCCATGAAATGTTGAGACCTTTAAGCAAATGAGATAAATACGACCCTTTGCACCTGTGAAGCGTTTTCACGCACATAATTATATGGGATATGTACGTCCCACTGTTTTACAAAGTTATATTGAGGGGCGCTTCATTTTCAGAAATCGAGCGCGAGACATTTAGAACCTGGAAGATACGTCCATCCTCTCAAATCTTTTACATATATTTACATCAATGATGATTCCTCCAGCACACCTAACCTAGGTGCAAACAAGATCCGCAACATTACCGCTTAAAAATTATTTACATTAAGCATTAATGGCGAAGAAATAGCAGGCAATTAAGTGAATGTCTCAACTATGATAAGTATACCATTAATCATCTTACTGAAAAGTCATGTGAAGCTTACCATTACTTGGCATTTATTGAGCTTGCAAAACGGCAATCCACAAACTCTTCCGGGAAGTGCAGAAGGCTGCACCAGAGCGATGTAAACTAGTACACCGGTGCATGAATTGAGCACCGAATCCTCATTAGAGACTCCCGCGGAACGCCGGCCGAAAAAAGCGGCAGCGAGATTCATTTCGACTAAGAATTGTTTCTCATTGGCCGGGACTGTCAAGAAAGGCTGGCAGCCGTTCTTGTGGCTTTGTGCATCGAGACCAAAGGAGCTTCCTTTGCAGACCGCCCGCTTGGGAGTATAGAGTGTGTGGGAAAACGAGGCGAGAGCTGGCGATCTCCGAAGCTGTGACAAAGAACTCATTCAAAGGAAGGCGTCTTTTTTTTTTTCTTTTTACACCGCCATTCTCGGCTCACAAAGACAAGAGCAGCGCCATTGCAGGGAGATGACGAGCGACGTCATTAATTAGCCTAGCAGCACTGCAACGCCCAAACGATGTTCCAGGAAATGACAACAAAACCATAATGTGGAACAGAAAAAAACTACAGTCTTGTTCTAGAGTTGAGGCCATGCTTCCAAGTACCAAACGAGACGAAACATTTCCGGCGTGCTGTAAGCAAGGCTCGAAGGCAGTGCAGATCTTGAGAAAAGAACGCCAACAAACAGTTACTTTTCGTGTATGTTATTAAGGGGTCAATGGCCGGCTTCATGCGGGTGCCTGAGTTTCCTCAATTCTTCTCGTTGGTGTAATCTCTCCCTCCTGCACTAGTACTCCTCCGTCAAGTTAAATTTATTGCGATATAAATTGTACGGATGTTCGAGGTGCATTCACGGCGTCCGCATTGTCGCTGCTGTCGTGCTGTCCCTAAAGTCCCTATATATAAAAAGTAGCGACACTCTCCTCCTCCGCCTTCCCTCCTCCTCGTTTCTCCTCTCTTTCGCGCTCCTTTTCGACCGTTGTGCCGCCTAAACCGCTTGAAACACGTGCACTTGTTTATCTTTCGCCGCTGATCAGATTCGACGATCGCCGACTGTGTTCGTCGCTATCGTCGTGCTCCTCGCCAGTCGGTAGACGCTTCTCGGGCGAAAATGGCGATGGAGCGTGATCGTAAACAAACGCAGCCAGCGCCCGGGGGCTCGACGGTCCACGTGATGCCATTAGGCCAATACCGACGCGGCGTCGGCCTCGGACAGGGTGTTGCGAGGAGGCGGCGGCATTCTTCAAAGCGTGACGCTACTTTTTTATATAGGGGCTTTAGCTGTCCCGCATACGACGCATGCGCGGCTCTCAGGAGACGCGTTGCGCTTTTCGCTGCAAAAACAACGATGCACAGTGGTTGCACCGCCCTTCTCAGTCGTATACCGGAGAAAGGGTACGCTGCTGGCTTGAGCGCTGTGCGCAGGCGCATACTACACGCACGCTCCAGCTGAGCTGTTGTGTTGATGCTCTGCTGTGCAGCAACGTTAATTCACTGGGCTGACGCCGTTTCCCGTCGTCTCATCTCGTGCGACATCCAGGTGTGACGCCTGCAACGCCAATGCGTTTTGAGAAACCTCGCCGTGCTCCTTGTGCCCAACAGGAGTTACATGGGCCAGCATGTCGCTCTCGCGTAGTACACCATGCGAGGAGATGAAGCGCCGTGCTAAACCGTGCTCTATTGCTATTCGCCCTTCAGGTGGAACTGCCAAATATTTAGTTCAACATACAGCAGTAGTGTGCGAGAAACAAAAACGTAGGACAGTGCAGAAGATTCCCAAGTTCCTGGCTTTCAGTGCGTACGTCGAACCGAACATTTTTTACGCACATGTGTTTCGCGTTTGAAGGTGCTCGTCGCACGCATTGGTGGCATCCTTTCCAAAAAAGGACGTCGTTAACTAAAAATAATAAGCGTGCATATGTCGAAAACAGCTTTCGCGCACCAAGGACGCACGGGGAACCTGAGCGGGTAAGTGCCCGGGAAATAAATCACATCGGCCCACTCATGCTACCACGGCCCTGAAAAAATCTGCTTGCTCCACGGGGGTACAACATGGATGAGGAGTTATCTTTACTGCCCAGGAACACTTGGAAAAAAAATTCAAGGAAATTGACGGAACAAGCCCTGCTTAGTTTGATGAGTGTGTCTTATCCAAAAACACGATTTATATTTTGTTAGTGTGATAGACAGCTGGAAGCCACATGCAGCATCAGATGTATCAAAGTAGTGGGCATCAGCAAGCTTTTAAGTGCCCTGATCTCTCTGATTTAGTAGTAGAGACATGATTGTTACTAACGATTGGCAGTCGATGTCTCGGCATTGGTACGATGAAGATGGGAAGTGAGGCGAACCCTCTAGGCACTAAGCGCATACCTATGGAGCATCTAGTTGCCTGCATAAGGAACAAGATCAGTTTATTACCTGCTTCCTGTATTGGTGACACGTATGTTGTAAATACTCATCGGTGTTTGCGTTGTTAATCCTTATGACGCCATACTTTTCCAGCTACTGTTGCCGGATCAACAGGAGCCTGAAAATTTTATTATCGTGCTGTGACTTACAGTAACGTTTAGTTCTCACAAATGCAAAGGACGCGGAAAGGTTATGAGTACGACGTTCCCATGTTTCGCTTTTATCTTTTATTCACTGGTGCAGTGCACGCTTGTCGAATTCAATAAATTCGTGCTCACCTGGTCCGTTTGTTGCAATATTCATATCAAGCACGTGCTTAGGCAAAGCGATTGCATTTTCAAAAACACACACACACACACACTCACGCACTCACGCACACGTGCGCACGGAATGAATGCATGATTGACACACGTAATGAATATATGGATATGCTTAAGATGGTAGGCCGTGCCATCGCGCCATAAAAAGGGGGGTGCTTGAAAACCGGTTGTTGGTTCCTTTATGTCGAAGGCCATTAATCATTATTCGCTTCTAGAGTTGTGGCTTGGGTTTTCTCATTTTTCTCCGGGTGCATGATTTTGAACATCATACCATTGTATCTATGGGCTGACGCTTGCTGTGAACCAGACAGCTAACCTAAACAGGCATTTGGGCAGTGTTCACGACGTGGAAGGCCTTGAGCGAGCTCAGGGCCGGTATTTTGTAGCGATGCATTTCCAGTAATCATGCCTTTTCGCGCTTATCGCGCTTTGTCAGTGGTCAGAGCGATGGTCCGCTCGCGTTATCAACGTTGATATCGTGAGCGGACCGTCGCTCTGACCACTGACAAAGCGCGATAAGCACGAAAAGGCATTATTACTTTAAAGGCATCGCTACAAAATCGCGGCCCAGGAAAGCTGAAGGGTGACCGCCAGAGACTGTCAGCAACTATCAGCGCCAACTTTCCCGACAACGTCCCCCGGAGTCAGCTACGGCTCGCCTCGGCGATGAATATTCGTGCCACTTGCGAAAAAAAAAACGCCTAGTGTTTTAAACTACCGCAACCGTTCGGAAGCTTCAAAAGGCCGTCTTCCCAGCGGCAAACATGAATGAGTGCGCGCATGCGCGCGTAGGTGCCTGTGCATGAGTGTTTGAGCTAGTGCCAAAGCTTGTCCCCTTGTCTGTGACGCGCGCTGCGTGTGGGATAGGCAGGTGACTACAGAAGGCGACGCAGATGCCAAGAAAC
The DNA here is from genome assembly GCF_013339745.2 of Dermacentor silvarum. NCBI lineage: Eukaryota > Metazoa > Arthropoda > Arachnida > Ixodida > Ixodidae > Dermacentor > Dermacentor silvarum. Next base: position 9,763,282 of record NC_051154.1, on the reverse strand, counting down.
AGCGGGTGAAAGTCATGGGGGAAGGAAAGAGACTAAGTAGTCCTAGTCATAAAAACATAACGGAAAGGCTCGTGGGGCCCTCGCCACATGGTCGGCAAGCGGTAATTTCATGCCACCGAGCGCGCAGATAGTTTGGAGAAGAGCCGAGTGGCGGTCAAATGGAAAGTGCCCACCGTGAGGTCACTAATAGCTGCCGTCAGCCTTGAAAGATCCGACAACCTCAGAGGGCCTACTTCCCAACGCGGAAGTGGGCCCGAAGGGAGGGCGTCAGCGGAGTCATTCCTGGTGTTTTCCTTCAAGGGAAGACGACCGAGCATGGCCGGCGCTTCCAGCATTTGTAAAGTATAAAAGTTGACGTGCTTATTCCCTGAGCGCTTTTAGCTCTTGAAGAGCTTTTTGGAGCTGCTTAGGAATAACACCAAACACACGAAAGAAAAGCACAGGCGCTAGCCTGTCTTCTCGTGTGTGTTTCGCGCCATTCTTAAGCTCATATCCTTAAAAAACAAGCTTCTTTTTTGCGCTGACTGCTCTTTAGGTAACATGGATGGATGGATGGATGGAAAAAACTTTGTTAAGGTCCTGTACAAGGTGCTGCCACCTGCCTGGCTTGTCCCATGTTGGGACCGGGAGGTCAAGCCTCCTAGCCCTATCACGGGCTACTGGACAGCCAGGACTTGAGGGATACGATCGTGGGATTTAATCATTCCTGAAAACCAATCCTGGGAAATGTCATTCCCAGAGTTAATTCTGTGCTTCAATGCATAAAGCGACGTTTTGGTAAGAAACTAACTGGAACGCTAATGCATTTCTCCGCAAAGTTCAGGAATTAATATCTCGAAACTGGTGTCATCCTGAGAATTAATTCCAAATGGATCCGCCTTGCGAACTCCACGGCTACACTTTGTAAATTGCAATATGGGCCATCAGGTAATTAGTTAAAGCCTAATTAGTGAATTTTTGTTAATTATTCGATTATGCATTTCAATTTCTCGTGCAAGTACTGTCCGCCTCTTCGAGTAGACCAGCTAATGAACTAGAATTGGGCTATCTGCCACAGTCAACCTTAAATAAATTTTGAAAGTGTTTGCTGAAACACCCTATATATATATATATATATATATATATATATATATATATATATATATATATATACAGGGTGTCCCAGCTATCATGCAGTACGATTTAAAAAAGAGGAACGGCTTTACGCGAAGCAAACCTAGTGTGTATTGTTTCCAGCACAGTGGAGTAGCCGCACATAATTTTTTCGTTCCTGAGATATAATTAAGTAATTATAATTAATTATCTAACTCGAGGAGTACTGCCCTAATTATCAAAGTGTCAATGAGAAAGGTGTAGAGCAACATGAAAAACTCCCGATACAGCTTTCTGTTGCTCAGTACGTGCTACATAAAAGTGTTTTTCCGAGTGTGAAAGACGCCCGCGAATACATGCAGAATGGCCGCGCGACTGGCCGCTCGAGGCACTTTGCGTGTATTCGCGGGCTTCTTTCACGCTCGGAAAAACACTTTTATGTAGCACGTACTGAGCAACAGAAAGCTGTATCGGGAGTTTTTCATGTTGCTCTACACCTCTCTCATTAACACTTTGATAATTAGGGCAGTATTTCTCGAGTTAGATAATTAATTATAATTAGCTAAATAAATCTCTGTAACGAAAAAATTACTGGCGGCTACTCCACTGTACTGTTAACAATACGCACTAGGTTGGCTTCGCGTAACGCCGTTCCTCTTTCTTTAAATCGTGCAGCGTTATAGCTGGGACACCCGCTGCTAACAATTTTCTATTTCTAGCTTTATGGCGAAAGCAATTATATCGACACTTACGCCACATTGCCTCGGTTGTCGTCGCCGTGATGTTCTGCATTAAATCCAAAAGCCATATACATGACCCATACCCTGTGGGTGCGGGAAAAAGCACGTGACAATGAGCCGAAAATGTTGGCGGCTTGATGGTCATTATCTTCCCGCGCTCAATATTCGGGTTAGTTGTAGGTCACCTAATCAAACGGGAATGGCAAGGAGAGCACGCGTCTTCTCCTCTAGCCCTGCCGTAGCTGAGAATGACTGTGCGCGGCTGACGCTTATGGGGCCCGCGTGTCATATCTAATTGTTGGCAATCATTGGTCGGTGGAATGATAAAGGGTGACCAGGGGTGGCTGCTAACTTCATGCGCACTGTCTTCCTTGCCGGGCTGTCTTTCTGCGCCCCTAGTGTTGCAGAGTTAAGAGACAGAGGTCATCGCAGATCACTCACAGAGGCCATCAGTAGTGGTCATAAAAATAGGCAAATAATGATGAATCTAATTTTCAGAGTTGCGGTGAATCGCGCGGCTGTACGAACTGTTCGCCTCCGCTGCCGACGTTCCTCACAATGCTTGCGTTGTGAAAGCGAGTGCTCGAGGTCATCCAGTGAGGTATTTACAGGTTTACATGGTTCGTGCTTACTATGTCCACTACGCTTACTATTTTAATTTCAGATGAATGTTTACTACAATTTATATGGCCACTCTAACTAACGTATAGACTCGTGTAAGGACCACACTTTTCTGTCGCGATTTTGACGAGCCTTTCATGAGACCGGGTCTTTTGACCTCATTTTTCCAACTACGACTATGAAATCCGCAGTAAACCTCCACGATCGCCTCCTCTCGACATCCAGTAGCGACGCGCGAAAGTACGCTGTGCGCTAGAATTCGCTGTTGAGCCCGATCAGAATCAGCGCATGGAACGCTATTGCTTCTCGGTTGGATGGCTTTTTATTTAATATTGGCTGTCAAGTTATGGGTGCGGCCCTTACATGGGTGCGATCCTTACACGGATTTACACAGTAAGAATCTTCCTTGGTGTAATTGTCTTCTACTTCGCTATCACTAATACTGCTTCGCCTTCCCGGCCAAACTGTACTCTTTTTTATTTTTTTTAGTACTTTGACTCCCAGTATAAGCGCTGCTGCGCATGACTTCTAGACATCTATTTATTCTAATTTCGAGTGAATCCGGCTTGGCATCATTTCAGTTACTGAGTGAATCCTATATACAAGGTGTTTCAGAGAAACAGTTTCCAAAATTCTTAAGGTTAGGCCTGTGGCAGATAGTACAATTCTAGATCATGAGCTCGTCTACTCGAAGAGGCGGGCATTACTTGCACAAAAAATTGAAATGCATAATGGACTAATGAACAAAATTTAACAAATTATGTTTTTAGCTAATTACCTTATGGCCCATGCTGCAATTTACGAATTCTAGCCGTGGAGTGGAGATCCACTTTGAACTAAATCCCGGGCTGACACCAGTGTCGAAATATTAATTCTCTAACTTTGCGGAGAAATACATTGGCGTGCCAGTCACTTTCTCAACAAAACGTCGTTTTATGCATCAAAGCACAAAAGTATGAAAAGAACAAATTATGGGATTTTACGTGGCAAAACGACGATCTGATTATGAGGCACGCCGTAGTGGAAGACTCTGGAATAATTTAGACCACCTGGGGTTCTTTAACGTGCACCTAAATCTAAGTATACGGGTGTTCTAGCATTTCGCCCCATCGAAAGGCAGCCGCCGTGGCCGTTATTTGATGCCGCGACCTCATGCTTAGCAGTCCAACACCATAGCCACTAAACAACCACGGCGGGTAAGCGCAAAGGAGGAGGAGGAGGAGAGAAGGCAGGGATGTTAACCAGAAATGCGTCTGGTTGGCTACCGCTCGAGCCGTGCGAATTCCACGGCTAGAATTTGTAAATTACAACACGGGCCATAAGTGTGGAAAATTATTGATGACTACGTTTGATTGTGTTCGTCGTCATCGTTTGATTGTGTTCGAACCATCAATTCTCACTTCCTACTTGTAACTATAAAATTTGTTGGGAGGAGGTACGGCGCCTTAGAATATGGCAGCATATTTCCTGCATAGTGAAAGGACGTTGCCTACAGGAATGCTGCAACAGCTGCCACACCCTTCCTTTGGTGAGTAATGATTGAGCATTCCTATATTTTGCTGGCCGTAGTGTTGCCAAGGAATTTTTATTACCCACCAGGGCTTTCTCAGAGACAGCCCTGATGTTCTTGTACCATCAAATATCAACACCATGCATATGCTGCAAAATGCTAGAACATGTAATCGCGTCGAATGCCTGCAGCCATCTAGAAGTCTTTACTTTACTAGCTATATGATAGTGTTATAATAGTGCTATAATAGTATAATAGTGCTTTGACATCTCCTGCACATGCCGCGCTTACGTAATGCCTCTAGGGCTGTGTAATGTATTTTTAAATATATGAGTTGTAGTGAAGAGGAATGCCTGGTGCTGCAGCCAAATCGACAATCGTCCGGGAGGCGCGAGCTCTAGATTGCCTGGGCTGCTCTGGTTGAGACACTGCCAACGCTGCCTGCTGTTCTCGTGTCTTGTTCTTTGTTCACATTAAATTTTGGTGGAGGTGCCGTGGTTTTTCCCCCATCGAGAATAAATTTTGCAGACCTTTTTTTTTTTTTTTCTCAGTATGAACGGGAAGGTGCATTTGGTAAAACGTTTGGTTTTCTTTTCTCGCTGAATACGCCTGCGCTAGTGGAAACCTTCGCGCGGCCGTTAGGGTTCTCGAAGCCGGCCAACACGCGCAAGGACTCGTTTCGAGGGGTCCCACGATGAAAAGCAGAGATTTGGTGCGAAGAAGTTCATTGGTTAAATAAAGATCGAAGAGAGTCGTATACCACTCAAGAACGCGGCTGTCAAGTTGCGTTCCACTACTTCGCTTTCAGATAGACTCCGCCACGCGTTTATACTATTTCCCTTAATTTGAAAAGAAACCGCTCGTTCTTTGAGTGTGCGTTAATAAAGCCTATCGACATAAGCGAGACGCCAGACGCAAAGGAATCCTCACGGCAGATTTCTATAGAGAATTTGGGTGTTTGACGCTTTTATAAGGACTAGCACCTGTGGAAGAGTGATCAATACCAAAAAGTATCTGTCAATTTTCGCTAAGGAAACATTCATGCACCAGACGCCTAACAACTAAAATTTCAATTGTTCAATTCCCTAATACTTTGTTATATGTCACGCAAGGAGCGCTCCCTAACTGGAAATATCAATAGTTGCGCAGAGGGCGCTACCGAATCCTTACCAACTGCTTTCTTCATTGAAGAGCTGGGGTCCGCAACAATGCTGGGGGCTGGGACATAGTATGCAAATCCAGCTATTCACCTAGCATTAATAAACGGGTCTCAAGAGTTCCACAGAAGACACGGCTCTTCGACTGCGCTCCACGGCGAATATACAACACCCATTCGCTCGAGTGAGCCCCATTGAAGCGAAACTGCGGGCGATGCGCAAAGTGACTGTTTCAGCCGAGCGGCGGTGCTCCAATTTAATACTAGCAAACAGTGCAAAATATTTGCAGAGACTCGCGAACACGCGTGGCAATAAAGCAACCTATCCAAGCCTTACTTCTTGTACAGGGAAATTACGAACTTTACTGATGAGACGAGTAATGGCTTGGTATCAATTCAGCAGCAAGTCATGCCCCTAGTCAATCGATATAAACTTCCTCAACTGGAATACGCGTCGGTGGTCTGAAAAGACGCTTATAAAATTCAACAGTGACATCACAGAACGGGTTGTTTCTAAGCATATACCATCTCCGCTTTCCTAACACAGGCACACAATCTTATTAAGCAGTATTACATTACCGTCACAGCCATAATTTAATTGCAGGCGTAATCGTGCTGACCTTGCTCCTGGGCACTGTAAGGGGTGCTCCTGGGCACTGTAAATAAATGATCCATGAATCATTTATGTACAGTGCCCAGGAGCAACCGTCAAGTCTAAGTGCTCACGCACGCATAGAGTAGAAAAAGGGGGCCCATTTTCGGCAGTGGCGTAATCGTGTTGCTGCCGAAAACTTACACCAACGGCGAAGTAAAATGCACTTGCTTACTGCAATATATATAATTTTGTCTGTTTGCGCTCTACGCCACCAGGCGGCAGCACCATACAGGCCGCTCACGTTTACGGTTCCGCCAACACGCCCCAACGCCCGGTCCGCCCGCGTATACCCGATTACCGGACAAGCTAAAACCTCTCTGATAACTCGCTGCACGTTACAGGCACACCACCAGAAACTCCGAGCCCGGCCCGGGCCCGGGTCAAAAAGCACATGCCGTGCCCGAGCCCCTGAAAGAACTGCCCTACCCGGCCCGGGCTTTCGTGTAAGCCGTGCAGTGCTGTAGGACAAAGTACGTCACGCCTAGTGCCGGTAGCTTGTTCCTGGGCTCGTTAAATAAGTTATTGGTTGATTGATTCTGTAACCTGCACACTGAACGTTAACATGTTCTGACTGTAATCCGTCATTTCAATATGTTCGTTTCTGTACACTATACTTCAACGTACGTCATTTCAGCACGTGCATTTGCGGTAATTTTTCTGGTATTGCATGTAAAAAAAATTACACCATCTTCCCGTAGGGGAACCCTGAGTAGTATGCGAAGCAGCCATGGGGTCAACTCAAGGTAGTTTTATCAGCTGTATAAACTTGGACACGCAGCAGCACCAGCAACGCGCAGAACTGTTGTCGACGCCGTCGGCGTTTTGCCCGCGTTCGCACCGAACGCGCGCGGCGTTGGTGACTGTTGCCGGTGCCTCTGGGGCACCTACAGTCGCGCCTCTAGCCTAAGCTGCTTCGCATTATCGCGCGCGGAGCCGCAGGTGTTGCCATTCGTTGCGCAATCCGGAGAGGAGAGGAGCGTCGGAGAGGAGAGGAGGAATGCCGAGAGGAGAGGAGGGGGAGGAGAGAAGAGAGGAGATGAGACAAAGAGAGGGGAGGAGGGGGAGAAGGATGCGCATGCGCAGTAGGAGTGTGGACGCCTCACGGCCGAGGGAGGGAGGGAGGGAGTGACATCCGTGCTCACGTTGGTTTCGACGGGAATTCAGGGCGCAGGCTCCTTTCCCAAGCGTATCACCCCTGAAGGAAGCCGAACGCCAGGCCGGGGTACGCTTGTACCCTTTTGAACCAGTGGGTGCCCGGCGGCGGTGAGAATCGAACCCACAGCCTCCCGCAGAAGTTTCGCATCTAAAAAAAAATTCTAAACAAACCACAGCCCCCCATAAGAAGCTTCGCATCTAAAAAAAAATTCAATGTTGTATGCACTGGATGTATGCTTGCGTTGTGATGAACTTTGTTGCTTTCTATACACGTTTGTACAGCATCAATCGTTGATGCTTTTCTTCGTAGCAGGACCCCCTGGCCACCTTGAACGTTCCTGTATTCTGATACCGCTTATTTAACTCGAAATAAGCAAAATTTGAACCAAGGCCCGCAATTAGGCCAGCATGACATCGGCATGTCTGCTAACACATTTGCTGACGACGTTCCTGCTACAAATTACTTACATGTGCCTTACCACATTCATCGGCGCGTTTCCGCTGTGAAGTAAATTGAAGTGCTCGTGAGTGCTTCTTCTGTTCCTCTCAGCAGTTCCATCATTCTCACGAGATGGTTGACGCCAGCCGCCATGTCGCTGCCCTGAGCAGCACACCCGTTCGCTGCCTGCGGCCATTGAAATGAGACAGCTGGAAGACAGCCCGCACTCGTCTTAAGTGCTGTTTGCACCCCAGGCCTGCTCAACGCTTATAATAATCACTCTTGCTCACCTTTATTCATGCCTATTCACACTCGGTTGTCAGTCTTAGACGTTAGTGCCAGGAACGCGAGATAGGTTCGCTTTGAGGATCGCCAACGGGATGATTCGTTGATACCAGACGCATATAATTGCGATTGACAATTTATTGTAGTTGTTATTACAGGTTGTTATTTAAGCAAATCAGCAATTCTTAAAAGTTTGCTGTCTTCAAGATGCTGAATTTCACTAGAAATCTGGCATCCGCCTACGAAAGTATACCAGCTCTTCAGGACTCGCGAGAAAAGCGTTACTAAAGCTTGTAGAAGGGGCTTAACAACTTTATCCTCCTGAGACCCGAATACTGCTATGAGACACAATCGCTTTTAAAGGTGGTTTTTATTGTGTAGTGTTATGTTATGAACGTGGAAAAGAATGTTGAAAACTTCCATACCACGGTTACATGCCAAAAGCTACGTCTCCATGTACCTGAAAAATAACTATATCCGTCATCTCCTCATATTTACTGTGGTAAAAACTGCATTTCATTGCCTAAACGCAGAGATGAAGGTGGAACTACGTGTACGTAGTACGTTGCCATGTTGCTGCCGCGTCCGGTATTTTCACGCAATCTCAGTGATTTCGAAACACACGTCAATGTTGCTTTCGAACGTCTGGGATGACACAGATATCTATATCAATTTTGTGGCAGATTTCTCGAATGCGGATGACAAGAGTATGAGTAAACCACTTCTTTATTTATTTATTTATTCAGTTACCTCACAGGCTCCCGAAGGAGTATTGCGTGAGGTAACATGTGCAACTGTGCATGTGCAACTTTACAGTTGCACATGCAGCGTACTTAATCAGTTCCGAGAGAATTTCGAAAAAAAACTTACTTCGTACTAACTTGCTTCGTACTAACTTCCTTATCGCAATGTCAGTGCTCAAAGAACGCGTACCGGCAGCCAACACTCGACAATTAGAAAAGTGGTGTCTTCCCAAAACTCGAACGAATTACGGTCAACAAATGTTAAATAATGTAATTCCTTACACCCTGAACGCAAATACAACTTTAATTGATGTCCATGCAGTAAATAAACGTGCTTTAATGGAACACTTTTTCAACAGAATTGCTTAATTGATAGCAGATTCATATCACGGAGATTACATTCGGCGTTGTGTGTTGTTTCGTGTGGACTTATTTGGAATGATTTTGCAGGCAATTGTCTAATTTCACTTTTCCACTTTGGCATTGTCTGATTTACCTTTTTTTGCTTGCTCTCCGCTTTTGTTGCCCTTCATTCTTCATAAAATATCTAACCTGAAGGTATACATGTGTGCATTTGAGTGGTGTGCATATATGACATGTGCGTGTGTATATCTGTGTATGTAGGTGCATATATATTTATATGTGCGTATATATAGGCGTATGCGCGCCACTTCTACTGCGCGTGTACGTGTGATAATAACTTGCCAGTGTACAATATAGTTTGTATTATTGTGTATATATGTAACTTTTTTTTACACATGTGTAAATACATACACATATATACCATGTTTTTTTTTTCGCAGCTTGGTGCGAACGGTATTTCTTTTTTTTTCTCTTTTTTATTGTGTTGCTTTTGTTCTCATATTACTGTTTGCTTTTATTGGCTTATTGCTTTTCTCATATTGCTTTTTCTCGTACGGGCGTACGACAAACACTGCTGATTTGCCTCTGTTGCCGCTGCCTGTATAGGGCCCCAGGCCTCGTCAAGCTGCTCAATGAGCAGCTTTTTGTCTGGGGTCCATGTTTCCTTAAAGAAAATAAAATCTGTTTCTGATTCTGATTCTGATTGTGAAGACAATGTGCAATGTATTGTAAAGGGGTCTTAGGGGGTTATGGGGGCACGGACATAATTCAACGCTGGCGAAGACCCTTTATAGGTGCACGAATACCCTCATTGCATGTAAACACCCTACATACAAGGTGCTTAAGAGTTACAGCAATGGATGTAGATAAAATACAGCCATTTACCCCTATTATGGGAACTAATATGCTTAGTGTGTCGAAATGAGATTTCAAAGGCGGCGTTTGGTTTGACCGGTTCCTAGCAACACTGACAAGACTACGTCTGCAAAACTGCAGGAACCACCTCTGTGATTTTTGTTGCAGGACTTTGTGTCGATTGTGTAATCGCGAACTGGTAGCTTGGACAGGCTATGTTTCTCGCCTTCATTTCTCCTGCTCTCCAATCTCCTTACACATACAGCTCAATGTCCTCAATGTTTACTCGAGTTCAGCTGAGCAATTACATTACGTAAATATCTGCTTTCTTCACATCCACTCGAAGAGAACAAAAAGCTACGTAATCTTGTACCTTTATTGCTAAGGTGAGGCATCCGGCGAAAAGAGCTTAATTATCACGGGCCCTATTCCCTCTGACGAAGCTGGCTGTTTCGAAACCAGCTTAGGTCATGCCTGTAACAGGATCGTGCTTATGTGAGCAAGAATAATCTCATCACGTCTAAGCGTTGTTATGTTAACCGTTTCCTGCCATGGCCACAGTTCCTATACTCGCATTACGAAAGCGAATAGCTTATAACAGCACCCGCGCGCACACACATACACACAAACTTTATATTTGTAGTAGCCTTCTAGCGGCGCTCGATCAAGAGGCACGTGTGTATTTTCCTAAGTCATGTTCATTCTTGTGTTGCCATCTATCAATACCAAGATTCGGTGACTCGTAATAACGCTAGAGAAAAGAAGCGACATTGCTCGTAATCATTACAAGACAGAAATAATAATATTTCTCATAAGAATTTTGTGGGCAAATTATAACTGCACAGAGATACACAATAATGACGAATTCGTGCAAAGCAATACTAAGCATGTGTTGCCCTTTAGTGTTAGTGACGCCTGCCTTTCTATGACCACAGGTTATTCGTGCAAATTGCAACACCGTGGAGGCTTGGGTGAGTCGGAACCTACTCGACGGGGAAACAGCGCGAAAAGACGAAGGACAAGAAGGGGAACACACACCAGTGCAAACCACGAGACAATATAACACGTGAATATACCGGCACGAGTGTAAAATTCAAACTGAATTTCCTTATTAGGCGGGTGAAGTTTGTGTACAGGCATGATGTGACTGCCATCAGGTGAGTGACAAAGATGTACATCCTATCATATCTAGATATAAACTTGACCCTTCCAACAATAAATTTCAGTTGGAAGTTTACACTCGTGCCTTTGTCTTCACAGCGCTATTGTCTCCTGGTTTACGCGCAAAACCTGCTTTGATAAAATACAGAGACAAATTCGCCTAAGCCAATATCACGCTCACCTCTCTTGAACCTTATGATTCTGAAATCAGATATATTGGTGCATCGCTACTCGTATACATATGGATGGGCTATACCATTGCCTAGACATAGAGAAATTAAAGATGAAGCATGTTCTGCATCCGTGGACTTTATCCTATGCATTCGGGATATGTATTCTGAGCAACAATCAGTTATAGGCTGTCATTGAGTGTCTCTTTGAGTGCATACTGATTATTTACTTCAAACTAATTGTTACATGGACCAACAATGCCAACTAGAAGTTAAATCTTTCCTTCAGATCCTACAAATTTTGTCCCTGAGATCACGTCGGCGTTTGCCTGACAGGAACATTTTGGCGTTTACCATGAGCAATGCGTGAATGCGCATCTGTGTAAAGCGCGCATATGACAGCCTGCTACCATTACAGCCTGCGACTGCAGCAGCGCACCTCAGTCAAGCGACGCGAAGCCCACCGCCACCGCGTATCCCCACGCTTGCTCGCTGGGAAGCACGTAGAACGCGAAAATAAAAAAAAAATAATAAAAACCCCTCCCCTACCAGGAACAGGGGGGCACGCGAAGCTTGTCCTGTGAAGCCGTAAACCAATCCCTTGTAAAATGTTGGGTTGTAGTTGGTCAAGGGTTGGGCATTTGGTTTGTTGTCATTCCGCTTCTGCTTCGGCTTTTCGAATTCCTTCATCGGCCCGGCGTTGACGCTTCGCTTCTACTTCAGCTTGTCGGACTCCTTCATCGGTCCGGCGTTAGCATTTCGCTTCTGCTTATCGAACTCGTTCAATCGATCTGGCGTTGCCGTTTCGCTTGCGCTTCACCTTGCCGAAACTTAGGATTACATCGGCGAGTTCGCGCACGTTCACGGGCCCGCTCCCGTTGTTCTTTGAAGGCTGCCTCCTCTTCGGCGGAGTGGACCAAGCGCGGCCTACCCATAGCGCAGCTGGCCTGGCACTTGCGTGAAACGGCCGGCGCGGAGGCGCCAGCTGTGGGTGAGAAGGGTTTCCGGCCGCCAGCTGCGCTGAGGAGGAGAACCTGTCAAGCGCCGGCGCCGGCGCGCAACTGTGGAGTTTTCGCGTCCGACGACAGCCAAACCGACGGCGACTACGCTTTATGGCCTTGAACTGGCGAGAAACGGCGCGGGCGGCGCGGGAGGAGCGGGTGAGGAGGAGAACCTGTCAAGCAGCTGTGGGTGAGGAGGGTTTCCGGCCGCCAGCTGCGGGTGAGGAGGTTTTACGCGTACGACGACAGCCACGCC